>NC_142119.1:6985000-7145000 GCF_056152115.1 Neolamprologus brichardi | reverse complement strand
TGTCTCGGACATTCACAACCTCTAACCAAGTCAACAGCCACAAGGAGGTAGACTTATCGTTGCCAAAGTCTACAAGCAAGATGTGCCTTCATGAATGTAAATACAGAAGGATTACAACAAGCCACAAACCACTGGTTACGCTCGAGAACAGAAACATCTAAAAGAGCCTGATAAGATTCAAGTGTTCTGAAAAACACAATGTTTTTGGACAGATGAAACCTGGTTCATTTGAATGAGAATGATGGATGAATTCTGACGTGTGCAGGACTACTCTCTGCCCAGATTCAGCCAAAATACTGCAAAACGGATCAGATTAGCATCTGCAGCAGGACAAACCAAACATCTTTAGATTACTTACTTACTGCTCAAACATCCAGTCTAGTTAACTTTATCACCTCTGGCAAGGCGGTTATGTGTGTCATGATATCTGCATACGTGACAGCTCAAAAAGTTTTGAATGAATTCTGATAAAACTTTGTAGGGCTGTAGATTAACAAACCATAAAAATTTACTTACGTCCACCAAGGTCAGCGTACTTAGAAACTATGACTTTTACAAGTGTGGTGTTTCTTATCAACACATATAAAGTGACGTATGAAGATTTACATGATGTCAAAATTGACCTCTGACCTCACCCCAACTGGTCTCAGCAGATGGCCCCCGCCCCTCCCTGAGCCTGGTTCTGCTGGAGGTTTCTTCCTGTTAAAAGGAAGTTTTTCCTTCCCACTGTCGCCAAAGTGCTTGCTCATAGGGGGTCATGTGATTCTTGGGTTTTTCTCTGTATGTATTATTGTAGCGTCTACCTTATAATATAAAGCGCCTTGAGGCGACTGATGTTGTGATTTGGCGCTGTATAAATAAAATTGAATTGATCTGAATGCTTCCAAGTCAGTAGACTGAAGGTCAAAGTGATAATAATGGTATATAGAGCTATTTAAAACAATGTTTTTTCAGATATCAGTTTAAAATCACTCACTCATACTTTTATGTCTTTACGAGGAGAGACCCCCACTCATATCATCGAGCTTCTTCACCCTTGCTCTCCAAACTGGATCCTTAGATCCACTGATGGTGGCCTTCTGGCTATTCCACAGATGCCCTTTCCAAACCCTAGCAGCGAAACTGTGAAACAGTTTACCTCCCACTCTACGCACCGTGGACTCTGTGGCTTCTTTTAAAAAACAGTTGAAAACTCAAATATTTAGATGGGCATTTGGGTAAAGTTCTTGTGTAATATGTTGTTTTGTCTGATATGTTTTTATATTACCTGTAAAGCACTTTGTCTTAAAAAAGTGCTGTATAAATGAATTTTACTTACTTACTTCTTACTGCTATTGTTTGTATTGACAACATATAGGCATATAGGGAATAATACAGTATATATGTGGATTCTAAGTATCACGTTACCTTGAACCTCTGACCTCTCCTTTAAGGTCAAATAAAGTCAAACTTTCATAAATTTTGTTTTATCTTTAAAGCGATGCTAAAAGTCTAATGTGTTTGTTTATACTGCCAACATTCAGGAAATGATAGTGGTATATGAGGATTCTCAATATCACATTGTAGTGCATCCAGATATCATGTCACATTTGACCTTTCCTTTACATTTCACAGCTGACTCCAACGGTGTGTTATACCTTTAAAGAAAGTATTGTTAAGAGAAAGAGAAGCCGAGTTAGTTAAAAATAAACTGTACGATAACACCATATAATAAGCTCAAGTTTTTCATGTCCAGTTACTACAAATCAATACCTATTATCGATTACCTGCTCCTACATAATGTTTGAGTAATCAAAGTAAAGATCTGTCCTGTAAAAGTAAATACTGCAGAGAGCGAGCTGCCAGTAGGCTTGTGCTCTTGTTGTTATCATTATTGGGTTCATAAAAAAAGCAGTAATGTGAGTGACGCCAGCATCAGAGAAAGCAGAAACCTGCAGGTTAGCAGTCTGCTGCTCTAACATCTGGTCTGGTTAACTCGTTAATATAAGTTGACCATCCTAACACTACAGGCTAGAACCGAGAATCTGGATCCATGTGCATTACTCCCAGCTGCAGCATTAATTGGAGCACTTCCCCTTTAAGAAAGTGAACAGCGTGAAGCGGTGGAGGAGCTGGTCAGGAACTGGTCAGGAGCGGTCGGCAGTGAAGGAATCTCAAAACTTTTCCAAAACATAGTTTTACTGCTCCGTTACCTGCTCCAGTACAGGCCCAGTTTACCGCCGAATATGAAAACTGCGTCCCCGTCTTATTATCGTGCCTGTCCGGGATGTAGTGGATGCAAGTGACGGCTTGGAAAAAAGGAAAGTTGGGAGAGGGAAAACTTGTGGAATGATGCCCGACCGACTGCATCCCTCCCTCCAAAGTTCAGCTAAGGTTGCTAACGTTAGCTAGCGAAGGAACCAGCTTCGGCTAGCTGTTATGTGAAAGTTTGGATAAACTTTTGTCTTAGTGGTAAAACACGTAGAAACACGGCATCTGTGATAGTGGAGGAAGCGTTTGGAGATTGGAGAGCTGTGACAGACTGAAAGCGTCCACCCCGGGTTTGTTATCATAGCCGGGGCTAGTGCAGCTAGCTGATACACGGCTAACTTTATTACAAGTTAACTACAGTTAAGCCGCCGTGAGGCATGACAGGACACACCGCTCAGCTCCATCGCGCAAACAGTGCAGTAGTTTAACGCTTCAGGAAGCTGTGTTCAGACCTGCTGAGTGGTATCCTTAGCTATGCTTGAGGAGACGAGAAGAGGAGCGACAGCCATGGTTACCTTTGCATGTGAAGGCGGCTGGATGTAAGATCACAAAATGACTCTTATGCCCGTGGAGAGTTCTGGAAAGCAGTTTGGGTTTTAGAAATCTAACTTTTATTTGGATGCAGCTGTGTTCAAGCCACCTACTGCCAGTACTGTATTTTTACATTTTTGGTATTTGATGACATCCTTGCCTTCTTGTCAAGTCTTTCCGGGAGGCCTTCCTGCATTGTTATGAACATTGCTCATCATCTGCATCCAGAGGGCTCGGATCTGGGATAAAGTGGAGAGCAGCCATCATGAAGGTGACAGTGACATTTGGGCAGACAGGTGTGGTGGTGCCATGCAAGGAGGGATGGACCGTGAGGGACCTCATCCAGCAAGCCACGCAGAGATACAGAAAACTCCTGGAGCAGGTACTGCAGAGAAGTTTGCAAAGCACCTGTCTTTACAATTACGCCTGATAGCAGTCTTGGCACGAGAAGTGACTCTTTTATTCAACACATTAAACGCAGCACATCTTTACACTGTGACTGTGGCAAAAATCGCAGCTGCAGAAAAATATGTTTTTGTCAGTGATACCCCATAGAGCGAGCGCTCTGCTTGGGAAAAATGAACAAAAAGCATGAACAAATGCAGCCTTATCTCTCTCCGAGTCCATCTCACCCTTGAGCTGTCAGTTAGCTCCATTATTTATTGTAAGAAGTAGTTCTGTAATAATGTGTTAAGATTTTCATGAACTCCGAGACAGATAAGTTTTTATGAAACAGCACTTTCATAACATTTGAGGTTTTCCCCCTGAAGTCATGAAAGAATAATCGAGAGCTCAGTCATTTTTATATCATGAAAGGACCATATGATTTTCACATCTAAAAGTCTTGGGAAATTAGACAAAGCCATGGAGGTCCGGTTTTCCATAATTGCTGTATAAAAAATTAAAAGCATATCTGATATGAATTGTGATGGTCCAGACAGGAGCAGGAGCGAGTTATTTCCAATTTAGTTGTGAGTGTAAAATGCAAATGACTCCGTCTTGTGATTCCTTTATGACTGCTGTTGATTCCCGGCGCTGCTCTCAGGGCAGGAACCCCATGACCCCCATCACACAACCAAATCTTCTCAGTGACTTGCTTCATATTGGGTCTATTATTCAAAAGGCACAGCAGTCATATGGATGGATCGTCTCAGCTGCGACTGAGGGAGAGATGTCGAAGGTGTGTGTGTGTGTGGGTTTATATGAGAGAGTGCTAGAGATGCCGTCCTGTTTTTCTTGCTCCCTTTTTTTCCTTTTTAATCCGCTTCCACCTGTCCGTATATTACCCCTCACCACACAACCCTCCTGTGTGTTTTGCCCCCTTCATCATATTTATCATTCTTATCCTTTACACAAATAAATCTCCTGTTCACCTTGTATATTGCTGTGCACCTGGCTCAAGCCGTCGTGTCCCTTTTGTTTAAACTGTTCTTCCTCATTGAACACTTCCTCCCTCACATGCAGCTCTTCTTCATAAGATACCCCCATTCCAGCTAGAACTAGAAGGGTATGGATAGAGAAACTGTCACCATCTTCAGCTCAGAAAATGGAAGCTATGATGATGACTACCTCTAGAACTAAATGAGTCTGAAGAAAAGATTCGTGCGGCTACATGCCTTGAATAAATCAAAGAAAGGGCCTATTTTCATTTTCACAGTAAAGATCAGTTTACACTGTTTTGACTGTAGTTTGTTTGCTCTTAAGCGTGAGGTGTGGTACTGTCTCGAATCCCCGCTGCAGCGAGTGATGTTGTGTCTCCATTAGCTCTGCTATCATGAGTCTGATTGAGCCGATCATGCTGGCATTAGAGTCAATAAATCTTAGACAACAGTTCACTGAAGAACTGACTCTCAAGTCTCCTTTTAGTAGCTCTGACTTATTAAAAGGCAGCTTTGTTTTAATAATAAAACTGTTATTTGCTATTTGCTTTATAAAGGCATCATCCTTGTGGATGGATGCTGTGTTTCTCAGACCTGTCACAGCAGTTGAGGTCTGCTTTGCTGTAGTTACATATCAGGGAAGGTGGACTGCAGGCTGCAGCATAGATCTAACGCGGTGCTATGAAGCTAGAGCAGGAACATCTGAGGTGTCCTGCTCTGTTGCTTTGGTCTGTTAGTGTTTAAAGTCTTTGTTTGGTGTCAATTAAATTCTTTGCTAAGAACATGCTCGCTCTGTGTGTTTTGGCCTGCTCGTCTCTTCTTCCTCTGTTTTCTTTCCCTTTTCCCGCTGTCTCCCACACCTTTGTCAGCAAGTCTCAGTCTCTCCTCCTCTTTCCACCTTCGCTCTGCACTTTGTACTCTCAAATGGTTTTAGCCCTTTTTCCTCTTAATCATTTTTACAGTAATTGTCCTGTTGCTTGTCTTCATTTTTTCAACCCTCCCTTTCAGAACTTTTGACATCAGACTCCAGTTCTGCTTCTTGGGGGATGGTGAATTTGTAGTCTCCTTTTCTTCTTCCTAAGTATTTTCTCTGTGTGTGTGTTTTTCTGACTTTCTTGTCGTCACTCAGTCATTTTTCTGCAACACTAATCTCTTGTAGCCGTATAATTATGGCTGTTAGCGTGTTTCGGGATTAAAAATCTAGGATATATGTGTGTGTTGTACAGTGGTCCAGTCCCTAATTCTCCCTCCCAGTGCCAGGCAAATCATATTTTTATGTCACAGAGACTGCTAGCTTTCTGTCTGTCTCTTTCCCCTTCCCCCCTATCTGCTTCACTCTACTTAGAGAGTATGCTGCTTGGATTAAAAGCGTTTTATTATCTTGTGTTCCTGCATGCACTGTAGCTAACTGATACTGGCAGTACTATTTATCAGCTGCTTTGTTAGGTGTTCCCACAGTGGTGCTTAAGAGGAGCTAATGCACAGCACAGACATTAGCGCTGCATTTGAGCGATCTCAAAAAGAGTTGTGCTTCATGAAATGTAGTTTTAAGGTGAGCTTCTGAGAGGATTTAATTCCTGTTTGTGATCATTTTAGTTTCACATTTATCTCTGAATTAAAACTCCCACAGAGAGGATGGAAGAAACAAAAGGCTTCGATATGGCTGCTTTTTATTTGAAACTGCTGTTATTTACACATTAAAGGTCTTTTTCTAACTTTTTCTAATTCCTTTAAAGCTCTTTTTAGAGATAAGGCAGGTCTCGCATCACTAAGTACCTAATTTAGCTTGGTTAACACGTTTTAGGATGTGGATTTAGAACTCGTTCACCACACTGATGCTAAGCCATAAATTCTGTTTTTATTATTATTTTGGGGGCTTTTATTAGTTTTTTTTTTTTTTAGTGAAGAGAAGGAGAGTGGGGAAGACACGCTGCAAACGGCATTGGGTCAGAATCAAGTCTGGGTTGCTGCGATTGGTCTTGTGGTCGGCTCTTCAAAAACATAACCATTTTACAAATTGTATATTCAGTAGAGAGTGTGTAATATCACTCATTTTGGAGTTATATGTGAAAAAACAATATAGGCGCTTGTACACAGATAAGTGTAGGAGGGACATTCCTCCCCTTTGTCTCCAGTGAAACTAAGATTGTAGACTCACTTCTCACCCACCCTGTGAATGCATAGTTTCACGAAATGAGTAAAGAAAAGCACAGAATGAAGGGCATTAGATAAAAAACGCTGTGTGGAACCCATACGTTATAATTACAGGAGCTGCTCGGTCATCGTGAACCATCTCATGAAGCTCCTGGTGCACAGACTTGGTGCTGATGATAATACCAGATGATGTTTGAACATAGCTGATTGTTGAATATTTGGAAGGGGTGAAAACTCACAGACTGACTTGTTACAGTAACAGACTTGGAACTGCTGAGCTCTTTAGAATCAGCCTGCTTTTGACTGATATTACACACCTGTGGCAACAGGACTGAAAACAACAGACATCTTATATTAAGAAGTGCGAACTGGTTCTTTTATCCCTATAGTGTAGATACATTGTTTATCATGTTTAGTGAATAGTTTCCCCCCTTTCTTTCTGGCCTGATCTGTTTGCTGTTTGTTGCCCACTTCCTGATTTCTGAGTTTTTTGCACCTAAATGTTACTGAGCTTCAAATAAATTTTAATAATAGACAACAACAATCTGAGTAAATACAAAATGCAGTATTTAAACAATAACACACCTGCCCCGTGTGAAAAACTAATTTCCCCCTAAACCTAATAATTGGTTGTGTCTCTCTTGGCAGGAGGACACACAGTTATGTGTTTATGAGTCTTTCACGTTGTTTTGGAGGAGTTCTGGTCAACTGTTCTTTACAGAATTGTTGTAATTCTGCTACATTGGAGGGTTTTCCAGCATGAATGACCAGTTTGAGGTCACGCCAAAATATCTGAGTCTGATTGAAACCACTACAGAACAGCCCCTGACCATCACACCACCACCACCACCATGTTTGACTGTTGCTCTGTTCTTTTTATGAAATGCATAATGGGACTCAAACCTTCCAGAAAGTTCATCTTTTGTTCCCGTAAGTCCGCAGAATATTTTCCCAGAAGTCTTGTGGATCATCCAGATGTTTTTTTTGGCAGATGTGAGACGAGCCTTGGTGCTCTTTTTGGTCAGCATTGGTTTTCTCTTTGAACTCTCCAGTTTCGCCCAGTCTCTTTCTTACTTATTGTTGAGTCATGAACTCTGACCTTGACTAAGGCAAGCGAGGCCTACAGTTCTTTACATGTTGTTCTGGTTCTTCTGTGACCTACTGGGTGAGTCGTTGATGCGCTCTTTGAATAATGTTGGCAGGCCAGCCACTCCTGTGAAGCCTCGGACCGATCACAGCGATGACGCTGACTTAGTTTATCAGGCGTTTCTTTAGATTGTGTCACGATGTGTTGATTTTTGAGATCTATTTAAGTCATTTGTGGCAGTAATCGGGCACGGCTGCTGAAATTGAAGTGTGGTTAATCACAGTTAATTTGGGAGAAATTATTTCCCGCACTGGGCAGGGAGGTTTGGATAACTTTATTCCCTTAAGAAGTGAAATCAGCATTTAAAAAAAGGTGTTTTGTATTTACTCTGATTATCTTTGTGTAATATTAAAAATAGTTTGCCAGTGTATGCCTAGTAAGTATTTTTACCATTCCAATAGTAACCATTTATTATAGTTAAAACATTTTTCATAGGCTTAGCGCAGTGTGAATGGCTCTGATCCTGACAGTACTGGTTAGCTGTAGCACGCCTTTAGGACACTCATGTAGATAAAGTGTATCTCATTTAGCTTTTAAGAGAAAAGCACAGATTAGTCAATTAGTCTGTAAGTTTTTATTGAGCAGATATTAGATTAATTGTCATTCACTTCACTCAATATATCAGTGATCTGAGAGCGCTGTGATCTTTAGTTATTTATCAGAGCAAACAAGCCTGCCGACAGCTGCAGCATAATATAGAGCTATCACTGTTGATGGATGATCATAGAGGGCTAGCACAAATTATGGAAGGGAAGCACCGAGCATGACCGTATCAAGGGAAAAAAATAGTGATATGCAGGGTTTTTGTAGAGCGTTGGCTGTGAGGAGATTAATAAACCATCTGAAGAAATCAGAACAAAAGCATTTGAAGATGGGGGAGGGATGAAGGCGGAGGTTGTTTTTTGTGGGGAGTTGCCAGAAAGTTATCAGCCTAATTGCCTTTGGCCAAACAGACACGTGTGCGACTGTGTGTTTATGAGTCCCAGTACAAGTGAAATGCAGGTGGTGTTGCCTGTATAATCCAGAAAAATGACACTCAGCATTCTGTAATCATGTCAGAGTTTCAAAATAAAAAGCAGATCCCCGCCATGGGAAAAGTACGTTTATTGTTTCGTTTATTAGAAACATAGGTTCCACGTTTGATGCCAATACGCACATCCTGCTCAGGAGAGATCGGTTTTCTTTAACTGAACAGCCAGAATGCATGAATGGGACTTTATCTAGAAAACACTGATATGACCTTTAGGGCAAACTTTACTGGAGATTGCAGCTTTATTATGTCTCTCTAAACCCTCTATAATATCTCCATTGCCATGGCCAAATTATGCGAATTGGTTTAAATAATTTCTGTGACATTGGAAAACATAATGAAACATTTTGAGTCCTCTAAATTCTTTCATCATTATTCCAAACACTGATGCCGTGCTTCTCTTTCTGCTAATTATACCAGGGCAGTAATGGGCACAAGCAGGCTGTCCTTGTCCTACTAAAACAGAGACAGTGTTGGGACACTCGCATTTTGGAGGCCAAACAAATATAATGGACAACACTGACCGGCTTTTCATATCGAGAGAAGTTTTCTTTTTATTTTCTGAACAAAGTGAGCAAACGGTGAACAATGAAATTTAATCAGTAATATTTGATATTTGATATTTGTCCTTGAACCGTATAATTTACAAAGAATAAAACAAACACAAATATTAATAACTGTTCCTTTTATCTGTGGAGCCCTGTGCGGTGTGTGGATAATAAAACATGATTGGACACTTCAAAGGTTCAGAGCTGTCACTGGGGTTTTTTTGTCTTTTATATACCCTGCTCATCGTAGATTGATAGCAACAAATTCTTCTGGCACAACTTCACCACCATCACCAGCTTCACTTAATAAAGCTGTTCCCTATTGCTGGAATCTTCACGTCATGTAAAATGAAGTAAACAGTTGAATTATAAAGAATCTAACCAAAGCGAGCATGTGTAGTAATGGGAAAAAGAAAAAAAAAAGCATCTTTATATGAAACTTTCAAATGCTTTGAACTAGCTACAACAGGTCGCAGGTGGCTGTTAAAAGGTTAAGCCTATAACACGGAGGTCCTGGTGTTCTCTCTTTGCTTTTAAAGCCTGTACTGTCCTGCCAAGATCTGAATGGTTTTCTAAAGTCTTCCAAGTTAAGACTGCAGATGGCTGTGAGTCAGCAATGTAAAGTTTTCTAGCACAACCTGGCTCACTACCAGGGGGGCACGGAGGACAAGGAAGGGGAACAAAGTCTTTTAATATACAGAACAACTTTATTGGCTGACTGATGTGTATACAGTAATACATTAATGTGGTAAACTAGTTCTACAAAGTAAAAGTTCTAAGGATATGGGTCTGGGAAAGCATTCGAAAGGATTTTCAAATTACTTGAACAACTTTAACTGAAGGGACACTTTGTACAGGATGGTCCAGCAAATTCTCTGCGAGAGCAGTTAGCTGCAAACAGCATACGGACATCTCTGAGCACTCAAAGCAGACATGAGTCTCCAAAAAAGGAGATCTGGATCTGCAGGAAACTTTGCAGCTGTTGGTGTCATAGCGGTTGGATGTAAAAGCAAACATCATTTTCAAAAACTGAACCTGCACCGGGTGTGTGTCAGAAATAAAAACGATTTCTGTCCACAATATAGGTTGCAAATAAACGTGTAGGAGCAACAAATGCTCCTGTGCTTTTAAAACCAGTTTCAGGCTGACACGCTGAAACTAAAATAATACATGAACCGTTACTTGCTCGTCCAAATGTATAAAACATCAATAAATAAAACCACGTGACTGCACATATTTGGACTAAGACAAGAAATCTAAGGTATAGATGAAGCCAGATGATACATATATTATGCTTTAAAAAAATGAAATCTGTCAGGTTTGTGGGCTGGTGGTGTTTTTACACTATACCTGTGTATACACTTGTGCATATGGATTTCCAGGTGGATGTGTATGGAAGGGTTCTCGTCAGTGTGGGTGTACAGTGTAGTTTCATTAGTTGGGACAGGAATGCTGATGAGGCGTGGCCAAACAAGCTGATAAAATCGTCCAAACATTCTGGCCCCATGCCACTCACAGGCAATTATTTCTGAGGGCGAGGGAGAGGCCGGGAGGAGACACGTGCCTCCTCCTCTGTAGACAAACCACAGGAATGTGTTTATTGAGCCTGACTTTTTAGAACGGACTCGGAAAGGTTTGTTTGAACAAACTGTTCGAGTCGGTGTAAGCAAACCTTGATTTTTTTCTATACAACGTGACAATAAATGTATCTTTGCTTAATTGGATGATTGAAAAGTGAGCTTGTGCCCATCTTAAGTGTGGGATGCTGTTGCAGGGTCGCAAGGCAGGTCGGGGGGTGATTCAGTTTAGATTGTTTATTTTGCTTTTTCAGAATTAATTTCAGGATATTAGTTACTGCCTTTACAGGATTATCGATAATAAAATGATATAATACATGCATACATTTCCTGCTTGCCTCTCAGTTCTGGATAAGGATCTAAACGTGGGCGAGTATTCAGCTGAAGCTGTGGTGTGGATGTCGCACTGCATGACTCTTCAATCACACCTCTGTGGTTTATCGAGGTCCACTCATTTGCACGACCTTCAGTTTGAGAGCAGCGTGCATACCAAACTCGTTTGTTAAGCAGCAGACAAAAAAGGCGTACTGTTCAGAGATAAGAATGGGAGCGATGGTACAGAGTGTTTTCACTCAGGAGGGAATTTACTCCAACCTATTAATCATTTCCACATCACGTCACGAGAATCAAATATCCCAAATTACCCAAGATTATCTGAAATAGACTCAGGCAAAACACTGCATTAAGTGCTAATCCCCCTGATTTTTGGATTTGATCGGCGTGTTTACAACTCTTATCTTTAAACTTATATCTGCGAGTCTCTCTGGGTTTAGAAACCACTAGAGTTGGAGGGACAGGATTTGGTGCTGACACTTTATCAGATTAGACGAGTGTGCTCACGGCTTATCTCTCAGAATCTTCGTCTCTCGTCGGTACAGCCGTACGGATTGCCTACTGTAACAGAGAAACCCAAACAGGCGCTGATGACCTCATAGCAGCAGCAGGTCGCCGAAGGAACGTGGCTGTTTTCACTGTGTGTGTCTCATTGTGTTTCCAGGTTACAGGGTGTACGTGTTTCCCACTTTTTGTAGTGATTAGTCTGCCGATTAGTTTCGTGAACAATCAGTTGAATTTAAAAAGGTTCTGATCCACTGAATATGTAACAATGTAACTTGGGGAAAGACGGCATGGCGCGTGTCATCATGTGACCAGGAAACAATTTTACCTATTACTGCTACTATTACTTACTACGCAAGTCATTTCAGTCACTTCAGAAACCACTGAAATGAGTTTGTATATAATTAGAATCAGCTGATTAATGTCAGATTTATGGTTGGGTGTATTTCATCTTCGACCTGATGTGGTACTTTCTCAGTACTTTACATGTTCTGAAATAATAAATTCTAATTTGCAAATAAGTCTTTACTTGTCAGGTTAAATATCATCTGACTCTAGTCACGTGATTAGGGATGCAACGATACCAATTTTTTCAAACCGACACGATACCGATACTTGGATCTGAGTACTTGCCGATACAGAGAACAAAAACCGATACTTCTACCACACACACACACACACACAAATGCAATGGATTGGAAGACAGGTTTTATTTTATTCTCTGCCGATAAAAAATAAAATCTTAATAAAAATGACCACAAAAAAATTTCAAGTGAAAAATAAGAACTTCTGTTAAATTATTGCGGAGTCTCCACATTGTAATTTAAATAAATATCACTGAACTATTGGCACTTCATATCGCAGCTCGAGTATGCTGAGAAGACGGTGCAATCCTATGTTTTCCACGACCGGCATTGGCTGGTCATCCAGAGCGATAAAATGAGTCGAGCCTCTGTTATTTTAACTGCCCGTGGATTTTCTCTTGACATCTTTCATCACTTTTCCAAAACCTGAGTTAAAGTTGGTTGTTCCGGTCCACACTGCTGACATTTTGTTTAGCCTAGCTACAGCAGCCTCCAGTTTCTCTTTTTTATCTGGAGCCGCCAGTCTCACTCACCTAACCCTGTGCCTGTTTAGCGCCGGATGTCCCCCTAGTGGCCAATCTAAAAAACTACAACAGAAATGACATGCCACCCTCTGATTAATGAAATAAGTTAGTATCGGTTCATGGTATCGGTTAACTTTTACGAGTACGAGTACACACACATTTTACAGTATCGGCCCCGATACCAGTATCGGTATCGGTGCATCCCTACACGTGATTATTCGTTAATATTCAGTGTTAATGTGGCAGAAGATCTGCCTTTTCTGCACCTTTTCACAAAGTTTAACGATATTTGTCTTGGTACTGTTTGTGTAATCCTGCCGGCAAACAGACAAACTATACCGTAAATCTATTTGTGCACAGGATCTTTCCTTGCTCAAAGATTTAAAGACCGTGTTCTGTGAAAATCAAGTTATCAACCTTCGAAATGTCAATTTGCTGAATCCAAGTAGACACGAGCAACATAAGCTGTCAGTGTCAGACTAACCATTTCTGCCTTGGTAGTAAAAATAGTTAGTAGACGTTGGTGGGGCTATATTTAATATGAGCTAACTTGGCAGGTCAGGTGGTTGAGAACAAAGTTTAGCTACCAGAGCGGTGAGTGAGCGTTGGAACATTTGGAGGCTGGAGTTTGTTTAGGGCTTAATCGATGATAACTTTAAGACGATGGATTTGGGTTTTCAGCTGTAAGCGCTTAAAAATCCACCTGTGCTAGTTTGTTTTAATTTGATGAATGACTCGTTGAGCTTTAATAGATTAGTTACAATTAAAGGCTTCTGTGTGAATTGTACTTGGGTGGTGTGGATCAGCCCACACACTGAGAGCAGGCCCGGCGTAGTTTTCTGATGTGAGGAAGTAGAATACAAGCTGAACTCATCGCGCCTGTTTCTCGAGGTACGATTGCTCGTGTGGTGGTGTCGTGCTGTTTGTGTGACGGTGACCGATTGAGCGCTGGACATTAGAACTAATAAACAAAATTTAAAGCGCAGGCAGTTACACAAACACATGCACTCGGTGTGTGTCCTTGAGTTAACATTTTCCAAAGCCTTGATTGGTAGTGCTCAAGGGGAAAGAAGAAAATCAAACCGAGTATTTGAAAATCTATCTCATGCATCTGGACTGGGTCTCAGCCAAGTCATTGTTACAGCGGAGTCATACTATAAATTCCAGCTGGAAGGAAGAGAGGAAGAGTTACAGACAATAGAAGAGCATAAATGCTCTCAGTGTCAGAGCCTTGTGCAACAAAGATGGGTGAATAGCCATTGAAATGGCGAGTTTTGTAATTGTACGTGTACGCGTTTGCACACATATCGTTTTTAATTATTACACAGTCAGATCAGTTGGACTGATACACTGATAGAAGGAAATATTGCCCTTGCAGTGATACCCGTGGACACAATCTGATCTTGAAATCTTTCTAATGCGAGTTTTTGAAAAACATTACGAGCATCTGACCCTGAAAGAGTGATTTACTGGAGCACCACCCTGTAGTGTTTGGAGTCGCACCTTTCCTTAGGCTGCGTGTGATTTGTCTTGAGTATGTGTGTGCACGCTTGTGTGTTGTCTCAATATGTTGTTCAACAACCAGCTCTATGCAGTCAGCTGTCCAGTACAGTTTCAAAGTCATTAATCACAGGCCCAACACGGCGGAGAAAGGGAGCGAGGAGGGAGAGAGAATGGGCCCAGCTAGAGCTGTAATCTGTACAAGGCACCTCGGGGAAGACGTGAGAGATGTGCGGAGCAAAGAAACAAAGGTGAGGGCAAAGTTGAGGGAGAAGGGGAGTCGGAGAGTGAGGGCTTTATAAATGAGGAGTTGGTGTGCAGTAGATTCTTGTGGGTGTCCATCAAATAATTAGAATAATTTTAATTTATTACTATGTTAATTAGAGGTGGGAATCACCATACATCCCACGATACGATATTATCACAATACTTAACGCACGAGTCCAACTTAACTGAATGCAACCATCTGGCACAATTATAGCTATTGTGAACTATGCAATTTATGAAAACTATGCAGCCCCTTCAGCAACTGAAGAATTTGAAAGTAAATGAAAACAAAATATAATTTTACATTAAATAAAAAAGTTTTAAACTTAATTAAAATAAAACACATCTTAAAATAAGTAAACTGTCATGTTTATTGCTGCCAAAAAAAAGTTAAACACATTTGGACAGGTATGGAATGTCAGGATTCTTGCCTTTCTAGTCTTTTTGACCAACGTGTGTTTCCAATACAAGCTACATTCATGTATCCGTGTTGTTATGTATTATTGCCTACTGTGCTATTCATACACACACAAACTCACCACTGGTGTTTGAATTCGGTTTACTTTTATTTACGTAGCACCAAATGCACACATTCATGCACAGTGGATGAACTGGGATCATTTCCGATATTTAAAACATTTACTGTGAGAAATTCGTGAGAAATAAAAAGCATTATGATAAAAATATCAAAAAATTGCAATTTAGAAATGAAGTTGGAATAAATGCATAATTATGATTTGGAGAGAACAAAAGACACATTTTTTACAAATGGAAAAAAGATGAACATTTTCAGTGCAGTAATAGTGCAAAAAAGATTGTTGGTTTAATAAAAAGTAAATTTAATACAAATGCATTGGGAACAGAGAATACTTCAGTTTTCCGGGACTTGGATTTGGACCTTGGAAACTGAACGCTGCTTCTCCATCTTTAGTTTTGACCGCGTGGGCGTCAATATGACCTTCCTCTGAAGATGGACGAGGAAGATCTCTCTTCTGGATTGACAAGAGAGAAGATTCATCCTAACTTCTGCAGTACAGAGATCACAACCTGTAACATCTCAGTAATTCAGCTCCGTTTTAATATCAGATTTTGGCAGCCGTCCTGAAACAACTAAAGAAAAACATCCCTAAAGAAACGTAAGAATGCAACACTGATGAACTCCACATCATTTCTGCGCTCTGTGATGTGTAATTTAACAGCAGTCCGTATCCTTCAGACTGAAGTGTGACTATTTTAGGATTCTGACAGAAAATGTTGGATAGTTTTCCAGCCTGTTGTTGGTTAACAGTCCGACTGTGATAGCTAATGTCATTCCTGATGGGGGAAAACAAAACAAGTGTTCTGTTAGAAATGGTGCAGGTGTTCTAAAACAATTGTAGGTAAATTGATCATGTGGTGATAAGTCTGTTCACAAGTCGCTGATTTTTGTGTCCTTTGTTGTAGGAAGGAGATTTCTTCATTCGGACGCACCATGTTGAATACTGTGATGGGGGGATTCTAGACCCCGACGACATACTCAGTGATCTGGTGGAAGACAAAGACAAGGTAAGTACATCCTCTGCAGAATATATTCTATTGTTTCTGTTTAAGTATGATTATGGGATTATACAGATTGGTGTATGTTTTTATGGAACAGCTGACTGGTTTGAGTTTTTTATTTGATTTTAACCAAAAACCAGAAACCCTGCTTCTTAATTAATAACTCTGAAAACAATATGTATTAACTGGTTAACTAAGTTTTAACTGGAATAGCCTGCTTCCTGACTGACCAGCACAGCAGATTACACTGGCATGTGCAACTGACCACCCCAGACACGCACCAGGCAGCTATTGTTCTGTGCACAGTTACAAAATCACAGTATTTACTTTGGCTCATAAATATTTGCCACAATTTCTGTATATCTGCTTCTGTACACCACTGCTGTGGATTTAAAAACAAAATCCAATGTAATGCTATACTTCTTCTCTTGAGCTTCTCTCCACGCCTTCAGTTGCTGCTGTGAATTCAGTTTTCCCTTCAGGAACTAAAAAGTCTGCTCGCTCAGGTCCAGATCAGGTGGTCTTGTGTCATTTCACTGCCTTCAGAAACTCTTGGGTGTCTTTTGCAGTTTGCTTTGGGCTCTCATCCATTTGCACTGTGAAGCGCTGTGCGATCAGCTGTGTCTATCAGCAGTCAAACATTAATAACACTAGTGGCACAGTTGCACTGGCAGGCCATTACAAACGATTTTGCAGGATTGCACAGGCTGGTTTTAAATGTTTTGTTGTTGCGTGTAACCAGTGGTTTGCACTTTGTGGTAAACTGTCTCTATTTCCAATCATGAAGGTGCCTCTTGAATACAGACTGCCATCTCCTTGAGAGTGTTCTTGACTTGGTTAGAGGTTGGTAAAGGCTTTTTCTTTCATAAGGAAGCCTTCTGAAATCATCATCCACCTTAGTTGTGGTAATCTGGCCTCACCATAAAACTGCTTCAGTAAGCTGTCGAATTACTTTTGACCCTCTGAAACGAGCAGTTTCAAAACAGTTAATACTTTTATACCTGAAAGTCTGCACCGCAATTTGTTTTTTGGAAATGTACAGAGGTGTTATTGTCCAACCTGCCTTTGGACAACGAGCGAGCGTGTGCCAAATGCAAAAGCAAGTAAAAGAATGCTGACTGCAGTTGATACAACAGTTTTATGCTGATTACGCAGAGAAGTAAGTGAGCACATGATACTGTGTGTCTGCTCAAAAGTGTTACAAAGGCTGAAGTCGAGATCTTTGTCTGGTATATTGTGTGCCATTGTATGTGTGTGCAGAGTATTGAGCTGCAGTGGCATATAAGCCACTCCCTTGATACAATAATGCCTCTTAAGCAAAACTCAGAGGTAAAGGTTTTAACTCGCCTTCAGCGTCAGGCAGCATCATTAGTAATTCACGTTTGGAGACTTGAGGCAAACTCAATCCATATATTCCTGTTTATTCTTATTTTTCCCCTGAAGAATGTCATTTGTCATTTAACCCCTTTGGAAACTGAAGTTTTTCATACTTTTTTTAAAAGATCTAGCATTATACAATGTGATCAATCCCATCCCCTAGAGTAAGGGCTGTTTGATGATTGCTCGGAGCCTTAAATGAATCCGGAGCCCTTCTCTTGGTGGCTCCGCACATTAAAACAGTGTCAACATGTTTTAATGAGCTTGTGTCCTATGGATAACTGAATTTTTCATTTAGGTCACTGCTAAAAAAGAACCTGCTGGCTAGAAATTGTACAGATACAGTGTGTTTCCCTGTCCTTGGATCATACTGTATGCCTTTAAGCATGTATAAATACTGCAGGATTTGTTGGAAATTCACTGAACTAATTAAGAACAAAGTTGCTGTAGTTAGCAATTTCTCACGAGGCTGTAAGAATCTGTGGGAAGAACTGCTGTTTGTTAAGACTCGGGCCTTTGTGCCTCTGTTCATGTCAAAATAATCACTTATTTTACATTTAAAAGGATAGTTTTATTTTTGAGAATCTAGCTATAGCTAAAGGTTTTTGGCTTGATTGGTCAGTGTGCATGCCAACAGCTTTGGTGCATGGTTACATGCATAAAGTGGCCCAAGACTGACCTGAAGAAATGTTACTCGTGACTGTGTCTGTTGCTAAGAATTGATATTCACACGTGACATTTTAGAATTTCATAAAGCCTGGATTGTTCCTCCACGCTGAGTGAAACATCCTGATGAGCTCTTGTGTGAAAATGGTACAGTTACATGACACACAGAGCTGCAGCGCACGGCCGCATGACTCAATGACAGGAGCAATAAAAGAGTCCGGAAAGCAGCAACTGACCGAGAAGATTATTGTTCTGAGAGCCTGTTGCCATGGTTTTGGTGAGATTTGCAGAGCATCATGCACTGGTCCTGCTTTTGGCTACTTGTTTGTGATGCTTAATGTGCCGGTGTCACAGTGTGGAGTTTCTGCGATGATTAGTTCCTCTACGTTAGAAACAGTTGTGATGGTGTGTCTTTGATTTTGTCTGGACTTTAGCACCCGAGACTGAATTATTTGGCATTTTTTGTTTTGTTTAGATTTTTTTCTTTCACGTGTTTAGCCTTTTCCCCGTTGACTTGTAACATTAAGATCTTTGAATTCTGTTTCCTGAGAGAGCTCAGGGTTACAGCAGTTTCAGTGTTGTCTTTCATTCTGCAGTTAGAGAGAAGCATTGAGTTAATGTTTGATATCAAAATGTGAGTGGAAGGGAAATGATTAGATAAGTGTTTAATCATTTGAATAGCAAGTCCGGAGTTGGAGCGAGTCGAGCAGGTTTCTGGGTCAGAGCTGGACTTTTAATGACTGAAAGTAAATGAATGTCTTGGTGACGGCGATCCCTAAAGATGCACAATACATCTGACGACTGTGCTATATTTTTATTCAGCTTTTCCCTCGATGCTCTCTTCTCTCATATTCACTCAAATAGGATAGCGACGCTTGTAGGTAACAGACTTCGAATGCAGTCAAACTGCCAAAGACATATTTTAGGGCATCAAATATGACAGCGAAACGCATCGAAACGTAAAGTATTAATGTGCGTGATTTCTAGAAAATATGTATTTCAGAGCTGGGATGAAAACATTGCAAAACACTAATGCCCCCAAAACACACATAAGGCACATACACACAGACACACAAACAAATAAACTGTACAGAATCATACTCGGCGATACACACTCCTGAGCACCAGAGATTGCATATGAAATGAAAGTGTGAGATATTCATTGGATTCTGAAGCAAGGCTGTCATAGTATTACTGAGCTGAGATGAATAAATGGCTCCTAATCCCAGATGAGTGTTTTACTGTAGGCAGACTCAGACTGCCTGGCTTTAGGTTTAAAACCACAAAGAAAATAAAAGATATTTGAGGTCTGCTGAAGAAAGAGGTCAGGAGTACAGTTTTAAAAAAGTGGCTGAAATATACTCAGATACTGTTTCCCTCCGTAAATTGCCACCGTATCGTGATCGCAAACGCCTCCACCGCAGTGATGGCGTCAGGGGTTGATGAATCTGCCTTTGACCTGAAACCAGTCTCCCAGAGAGAGCCTGGACTCTGCACCACTCTGCGGTTGGCCCAGTGAGATGTTGGGGTGTTCCCAGCAGATGAAAAGGTTCCTTTTCTGCAGCTTTAGGTTAGGGAACAAGTCCTGGCTGTCGCTTGTGCTTACGTGCTGAGTGACGGTTAAATGGATCCTGCCTGTTTGGAGTCTCAGGGTGGGGTGTTTGAAGGTGCCCTTACTGTGGGCTCCAGCGTCCTGGATGCTGGACAGACCTGGCGTACCCAAACTTGTGGCGTGTGCATGTTTGGAGGCCCCAGTTTGTGAGATCTTTAATTTCCACATCCAGCTCAGCTTTGAAAGCGTTCTGCACTTTTCTGTGGCCGCATGGTGGTTGGTGCCTAACGTGGCAGTAATCTCTGAACCAGGAAGTGGACAGAAGAGGTGAAGGGAGCTGGGAACTGAAGGAGTTGAGCTTGTTTGGCTTGTGGGACTGTTACTCGAACCTCACATTCAAGAAAAGCAGTTTCTCTCTGTGAGGACTTTGGATCCTGTTAGTCTCACAGGATTTTTATGTAAAATAGAAGCTGAGTTAAAAAAAACCCCACTAAAATTTAAAGTTGGCACATCTGTCTAGCTTTTAAGGCTCAGTCTGCTAGTATGCTACAACTGAGTGTAATTCATTTAGCATTATTTTCCTCCCAATCCAGGTATCTGGAAATAAAACGCCTGACGGTATTTATCTGGCTCAATTAGGTGTAGTGAACCATCACAATTTTATGACAAAACAAACACCGTATACAAAACATTGTAGGAGGAATATAGAGTCTGTCTAATTTAGAACAGGAAACTCAGCCTACAAGTTAATGCTGCTGCTGTGTTTGGATACAGATGACACGTTGTCTTTGCATTAACATAGAAAATATTTTACTGTTGTATTTTTTCATTATTCTACAGCTTGATAGAGAACAGTCTCATTTACACGGCGCTCCCTCAGGATCCACCTCTTAGGAAAATTATACTATACTAGATAAAATAAATGATGTGGGCTGTTGTGCATTGTTGGTAAATGCACCTTTAGTCCCCCCATCCAACACCCTCTCACTCCAGCCTTTTTTCTCCATTACCCTAATGCCTCCCCTGCACGTTGTTTTTCAAGCACACTCACAGCTTTGTGCCAAAGGAAATGAAAAGTAAGCAGAAAATATGGATTCCCATCAGCATTTTCTATGTTGCTGGAAGTGTAATTCCTAATGTATTTTTTCCATCTCGGAGGTATGCAGAAACAGTCTTACATGGCCTAGGGTGTGTTTTAAAAGGTTAGCTGGTAATGGATGGATGGGGGAGAAACATTGTTGCCTCATATGATATTGATGTTGGTTCTGGGACATTAATGTCACGTACACTTGGTGAATGCACACACACTCTACATTTAGCTTCCCTGACAAATAAGATTTAAGATCAGAGAAACCACTCCCCACACCCTGAAACACACATCCTATCATGCTTATTATTGTGTGTTTTGTAATGGATCCCCATTCACCCCTTTTACCCTATCAAAACAGAAAAGAGGATATTTATTACATAGACGACTAGCACTCTAAATATCTGCAGATGTTATAACAAAGGATGTCGTATCATTTTGCAAGCTGATAAATCGACTGCTCGCGTTCATAACATATGCACATATATGAAGGGCGCTCAGTTAATATATGTTGACTGTCAGTGTAGACTGATATATGTGTCAGCGTACTGCAATTTACCAATGAGGCCGTAGCCTCATCAAATATAACTCGCAGTCTGGCTGCTGGTTGATATCTGAGGTCCTAAGGAAAGAAGAGGTTTATGGCCATTCCACCCTTCTCAAGGACTGCGGGATACACCTGTCAATGCTCACACAAGACAACTCGTCAGTGATCACTATATAATGGTGAATGTCTGGCTGCATAAAGAAAATGACATCTGAGTCATCTATAGTGGACAGGAAGGACATTTTATGACTCGTATAACCTTTTGAAGGACTAAGAAGAGCAAATATGCACACAACCTAAAGACATATGGACACAGCCTGGCATTAATCTGTATTTAGCACTTCTAGATGAACCGTTGTACCACGATGTGGACCAGCTGGAGTCCTTATGTTGGCAAACCACAAGTCAGTTAAAGCTGGAGGCTTGCTTTCCAGTTTGGTGCTACAGTGTTGTCATGCTGGATGACAAAGACTTGGACCTGTAAACAAGTTGCATTCATTGTTTTAAGGTCATGTTATATAAAAGTATCCATCTCATGTTTGCACATAGAAATGAGAGGAGCGGATACACCGCTAAGGATTCACTTGGCTTCATCATGCTAAACCTCTTTTCTGTTGTATTTTATATATACTGATTTAGTATAGCTAGAAAGATAATTAAATGTTGTTATTTCCTGAAGACTTTAAATGATTAGGCTGTAAAGAAAACATAAAAATGGTGCCCAGTAAATGACGCTTGTGCAGCGTCTGAAAGCTATAATCGGTAATGCTTTCTTTAGTGGAAGGTCAATATTATTCTCACCAGCAGCCAGTTTATGTGGGGGGCTGAGGGGGCAAAGGTTGCTTAAGCACTGTTTTTGTGTGTGTAGTTGGCCTTTTGGTTCATTCACTTGACCTTCGAAAGCTGACATCAGACTTGGAAAGAGAAATATATTTGAACTCTGCTTTCCTGTGTTGATAAATATGATTAGGACGGGCTGGAAGTGATAGAAGAAAGGTCCACTTTAGCTTTAACACTTCATCCAGTTCAGTAGGTCTAATGATATTCCACATATCCTAGATCATTTGTGAGATGCTAGGTGTGGTACCAGTACAGATACGTTTACCAGATATATTAGAAATGTGTTTTCACTAGTTAAGAACATCTAACCAATCTATAATCAAAGCAAAGTCAGTGATGCAGCTCAGGAAAATGTCAATGTGAAACACATTTGTTGAGTAGAAAAAGCTTTCATTAGACGACCTGGGGTCAAGCCCGGCAGCCCTGCTGGCTCGAGATAACAGAGCAGCCACTCGCAGACCAAATCTGATGAGCAATATCTCTCTGCTGTAAATGGAGGCTTTTTAGAGAAGGGCACAGAGAGGTGACACTTGAAACCCAAATGCTGAATACCCTAAAAAGTAAAACTGCTCTTAAAGCCAGAACAAATAAATCACAGAAATGGGGAATTAATTCTTCAATAAATTCAAATTAAAAGTTTGTGGAGAAACAATTCCTGCAAGACTTCCTGCTGCTGGCATAGTTACAAAAATCATCATTAATTAGTGCCTAACACAATAATAATGGGATCATTAAGCTGAAGACAGAGGTGCAATGTGAACAATGAGGTTTGTTGCACGTCCGTCTGCTTGTTTTAAGCATCAAGTTTTTGTTGTGGTGTATGGGATTAAAAAGCTGTCTGGACTGCGTCAGCGTCCGCCCACACAAATAACCGCTTCTCACTGTGTCATATCACACTGCACATTTTTTAAATCCCTCTCAAGTCCGTTTTGATCGGGGTCACGGTTTAATTAATGTTGACATGGCGACCAACACGACACGCAAAGAGAAATTCACAAAACTACCTTAACGACACGATTCCAGGCAAATGCTGCCAGACTGTCTGGTGTCTATTGTCTTCATTATCTTGTCACAGCAGCACAAGCAGCTATGAATAATCACATTGCAACTACATCATCTTTACCAATCAATGCTTTAACTGTGGCTTTGTGTGTGATTTCAGAAAATGGGGCTGGAAGCCATTTCTGTCAGCACGTATATACTGCAAGGTCTTAATGTTCATGTCGTTTCTGATGAAAACTGTAGAGGAGGATTACAGGGCATTATGCATAATAACCTTTCCAGCAGGGTCATAATTGCCTTATTCTGACTGGCTTGTGTTTTCTTCCTCAAAATGAAAGAGCTAAGCGGACGAGAAGGGAAAAAGGAGGAGGGGGAAGGGAAAAGAGGGGGAGGCGTGTGCAGCAGTGGGAAAGCTGGTGACGGGTTGATGAAGAAGAAAGTCACACCTGAAATGGTTTTCTACGTACAGATCTTTGTAAATTAAAATACAAATAATAACAACAGTTATTAAACATAAACCTCTGAGTCCATCTGATTATCCAGATCGCTTACAATTATTTATAATTTCTGCTGGTCTACCTCAGAGATGGCTCGGTCCATTATTCACTGCAGGCTTCAGAGACACACAGATGTATGATGCGATAGATAACCTGGAGTTTCCTGATGTGAGGAGAAACACAACTGCATGTGAACTTTTTGAACCACGCTCAGCATTAAGGAGCCCCACAGCTAATTGCCTTTTGAAAGTTAGACTAAATGATTTCTAATGATGAACGTCTAAACGATTATATTCCAGCCCCACTGTAAATGCTATTATGAGTCCACACAATCAATGATGACTGCAATCAATCTGTAAATAATGCAGCACATACATTAGCTCGGCCAAATTACTTTTGTGTGTGTGTGTGTGTGTGTGTGTGTGTGTGTGTGTGTGTGCGCAGCAGCCTCGCGCTATAATTTCTGTCTTGTAGCTGCTAAACGCACATTTTGATCTTAATTAACTCATTTGTATCAAGAGTTTTAATGTTCTGATATGCTGTGAGTTACTAGGGCACTGCGTAAACGGCAGACTGAATAAAAAATGATCACGTTATGGAGAGTCGATACTGTAGTTGGAGATGGTAGATGTTTTCATGGAAGTGTACAGAAGACGTACAGAGCAGATCTTCTGGTTCTGCAGTGGCATGATTATAATTACAATCACCTCTAAGCACAAATGCCTTGGGCAACATCCTTCAAACACGCTGCTACTAACAAAATCACAACGTGGCGTGCACGTAACACGGGAGACGCATAACAGGAAGTGGCCAGCCCATCCACCTGTCTGTCACCAGTCTTTCAGCCCTTTGCACCAGTTTGTTAGAATAATCATCCAGCACGGCGCCACACAGAGACCCAGCTGCTTCCCTCGGGGAGGAGTCCCACACTTTTGTTTTAGAATCTGTTACAACTTCTCGTTTCTGATGCTTTTGAGACGCTCAGAGAAAAAGTGATCGTTACTGTCGAGTAAATCTGAAGGACCAAGACTGGTCAAGTTTAGGTCACCAGTCTCATTACACTGAGGTTTGTAAAAAGGAATGAAGGAACATTTGTCTCTGGGTGAATTGTGTTGTTTTGCACCACTACAGATGCATTTTGCTCCGTTTTTATTGCTCTTTTCTGTGCATAGTGGATGTTGTGTGTATAACTCGGTGTTGTTGTCTAGTCATTTTTGTTTCTAATTATTTTTTAGTTGGACTGATTTTGACTGAAACTCACCATTTGCAAGTTTTAACCTTAATTTTGAGCAATATGGCGATAACGTTACCTAAGAATCCTCAATATTTCACTTCCTCAGACTCGGACACTTCCTCACTATTTGCTGATTCTAATGAGTTTTGACAGTTAGATGGAACTGCATTAAACTTTGGCCCGATGCATGTGTAGTTTCTTTATTAACAACCATTTGAAGCCCATCTGTATGTCTCAAAGTCTGGCTGCTTAATGCCGTTTCTTCCCATCAGCCGACCAGACATAATATCCACCACTCATGCTTCAGTCTTCATCAGGTAACAGCCCACACAGCGTGTTCTGTGCTCGGGAGCTCTGGTTGTAATCAACATAAAATATTAGAAGCTTGGGCTGGTGGGGGCTAAATGACTCGAGAAGGGTCTTTTGGTTTAATTAAAGGCAGTCATTTTCAGGGGTCCCGAGGATATAACCCCAGGGCTGCATGAGAAAATTCATTTTAAAATGATCACTCGGACTGAAAGAAACTTTCTTTATTTTTCCCCTTCTTCGTGCAGAGTTTCTGTGTTGCACATGTGTAAGCAGGTCATTCTCAGGTGATGCTGCTCACTGAGCGTGCCCGGGGCGAGAGAGCAGCCACACGTACCTGCGCTGGTGACCAAAAATATAAAAACACAAATGAAAAAAAAAATGGACAGAGGTATGAAAAGTCACAGATTCTTTAGTAACAAAGTTGCAAAGTTGGCAACAACACGAACTGAAGCGTGTTAATCAGCTGTGAGTCAGACAGATGTCAGAGGCCCACGCTGAGATGGGAAAAACATGGATCCACATTAAAAACAAAAACAAAAAGTCTTGAACTGTGTGACACCAAAGATGCACCCAGGAAATAAATCTTAGCCAATAATCGGAGTGTAGATCAGGCGTCTTTTGGTTTAAGCAAATGTTAATAAATGTGCTCAGTGCTGCCTGAAGCATGTATTTATTATAAACCTTGTCTGTGGTCTCAGCAAATCATCTGTTAGAATGCAACACACACACACACACACACACACATCAAGAGCACTAATGACTAAAAAAATCTTTGACATTGCACTGCTTCATATGTCACAAGCACATCCTGCTTCACTTGATCAAATGCACAGATGGGTAATACAATATCACTTGTTTTGAAATGGTCTGTAATGCCTCATTAGTTTGATTGCTTACAGCCTGTCACACACGATGGGCAGAAACAATAAAAACAGAGCAGACAAAAAATTAAATGGCTGTTTTAATGTTTTAATTTAATGGTTTAATTTTAATATTGCTCATTTACGACAAGAGTGACGCGATTAGATCGTTTCACTGAGACACAGATACACATGCACGCCGAAGGCTCCGCACGCAGACATACTAATGCGTATATATACACACGCGTGCGTGCACACACACTTTTCAAAAGCAGTGGAGTGGAATAATGGACAAGTCAACGGAATAGTGGGCAGATTTTATCATTCACACTCTCTTAACCACCAGCCATCTGCTAAATGTATGCATTCTTATCGTTGTGTCTGTGGGTGTGTGTGAATGTGTACAAACGCACACGAGAGGCCGGTTCAAACACTTTACTCGACGGTGCCGTCCAGTTCAAACACAACCGCGCGTCTTGCGTTGCAGTTACAAATCAATGGGTAAAATAGTACAATAGCCATGTGACTGTGTTGATGTGTGATTTAAAGCCAGGCCCTGTTTGCAGTACTTGAGGGGTTAATACTCGTGCAAATACTTGTGTGTGCTGTTGATTCTGCACTTTCTTTGCAGTGATTTTAGCTTAAATTTGCTCTTTACAACAGTTGGAAAACGAGATAAAAGGATGAAAATAAATTGCAAAGTAATTAAAATAAACTTAAGAGTCTACTACAATAGCTTTAAACATTACAATAAACTGCTGTTTTAAGATAGATTTAGCTTGGCCTCAATTTTTCCAATTAATGGAAATTTTCCCAGCTAAAGGTCACTCAGGCTTGGCTCATGTATCATTATCTCTCTGTTACATTGAGAGGTTGCTCATTATGACAGGATAAAGAGGAGTTGGACAGTTGGATTTCCTTATAATGAACCTACATGCTTCCTTCACATGTCTACTTTTTCTCAGCTCTTTGTGCTGCTTTTCAGCCTCTCCACAATTTGTCCTCATCATTTTTCTCTTTCACTCTTTCTCTGCCCAACACTACCTGTCAATATGTGCTGTGGTCTTGATGATACAGATTTTATCTCTGTTATTTCTCTAATGCTTATTATTCTTTACCCTGTCCTGATTTTTCTAGCAGTATTTATGGAGCTTATGGTCCCCTCCCTTTCCTCTCACTCCCTTCCTTTCCCTTCGCCCCTTACCTCTTTCTTTCCTCTAATGAATCCAATCATTTTTAAGTCACACCTTAGTGTGCTAGCATGTATGTGTGTGTGGACCCTTCATTTGTCAGAGGCACAGATTGGATCCAGGCCTGATACATATGTTGACCCTTAGCCAGGAACCAAGGGGGTTAATTGAGTAATGGTATTTGAGAGAGACGGAAAAATAGAGCGAGACTAGTGGGAAGGAGGACGAGAAAGAGACAGCTAGAAAGAGGGGATTAGGAGAGTGACAGTGAGACAGATAGGTGCAATTTGTAAGAGCATATGAATGAGAAGCAGACGGCTGAAGGAGGAGAAAGGGGTTAATTGTTAGAAGTGAATAAAAGGGAGGCAGAGGGAGGCGGGTAATTAAAGAACTGTGGAGGAGAAAGTGAAATAAAGACAAATGTGAGGTTAATGGTAACCGTATGTGAGGTGGGCATGAGGTGACAGCAGGGGGCATCTTATCGGCAGGGTATGGAGGGTTGATTTTAAGTGATAGTGAAAGCATTAACAGAGCGATTGAAATGAAACAAGGCAGAGGGTTCAATTATTATGAGAATAAACAATGAAGCCTGAAGTCTTCATGGACCTCTGCTCTTAATTAACAAAACACAGCCACACCTGGGACCCACCTACAATAGACGGGCACATGGTACGGCATCAAATTGTGTGTGTTATGAAGTCTACCTCATTATGGATTCATTGTGATGATGAATTATCTTAATGAAGTGCCTGAATGTGGGTTTTTGAGAGATGGACTGGCTAAATGACCGAATAAATAAGAAAAGCTGCATCGTCTGATCTCAAGACGGCACTCTGCCTTCTCTCGCCTCTGCTTACTGCTTTGACTTAAGGACATGCAGGGCAGCTTATGCTATTTTCCATACGCTTTAGTTATTAAATCAAACTGCTTGTCTAATAGTTAATTTTCCTTTGGCTTGAACGTATTAAGGAATAGACATGTCAGTGAATTTTTATTAGACGCATTTAAATGTTGAATTTTAAGACTAAATAAATAAATAGAAGGTTTGGTGGGTTTAATCTTTAATTTTTTCTCTTATCTTCAGTCCACTCCTTGTACCTGACCACGTAACGCTGGCTTATATCACTGAAGCATATAAAGGCATCTAAAAGAAGGGATGAACCAGTGTTGTGTCTACATGTAACAAACTTGGCAAAGAAGTAGTTTTAACTTGTGCCTTTAGGCTCTTTCTTACGAAAAGCCTTCCACAAAAAATATATATAGTTTGTTTCCATTTCTCTAGTCGAATCTACCAAAAATACCAACGATAACGCAGTTTGATGGCCATTTGTGCACCGAATGCCTGTTGGCTTAAAACTTGACATGAAGTGTGTCCTTACAAACACTGAGCAATCGCAACAAAGTAGATGAACTGTATCCGAAATAAATCGAGAGCTGACTCAGGACCTGAGAGGATCTGAAGCCTCATCAGAAATGGTCTCAGCGGAAGGGAGTCTGCAGCCATCTGTGAAACATGGTGGAGGCTGTGTCAATGATCCCAAACACCGCCAACGTAACAAAAACATGCCTCGATAGAAAAACACACCATGGAACACATCAGTCATGGATTGGCCTCCCCAGAGTCTGGACTGGAGGTCTGACCCACTCTGACTCCTGAGAAGCAGCTGTGGGATCATCTTGATAGAGGACTGAACAAAAGGCAGCTAGGCTGTAGTGAAGAACAAAAATGAACTCTCAGGCGTTTTATAATTGTGCAAACTCTGTTTTTGGATTATGCTCCATGTATGCTTTTACCAGTTTCAACAAATTGCTACCCCATTTTCTCAGCAGAATATAAAGAAATAATGGGTGACACAAGTCTTTTGCACAGTACAGTTTAAAAATCTCTTACACAGAGTGTACCTGTCAGTCTCAATTTGTTCACTGTGGTTAGAGCACAACAGTGCAGACAGCATAATTTGCTGCTTGAGCTAATAATTTAAAAGGTTCAGTTCGCAGCCATCCACGCCTTAGGGCTGTTTAAAGATAATGTTTTTAATCTACCTGTGAGATGTCAGGCTCAAGGTGTACCTGCACACCGGGCTGGACTAAATTGGATACTCCTAGACAGGTTTTAGACTACTTTAATAATAAATATTGTTTGCTTTTGAATTAAAAAAGATTAATAATTCCTTTTATTATTTACAGTTGGTCAAATCAAATATAAAACAGTGCTGTAGTACAATAACTGTGTAGTCATGAATTGGCATATTTTACAGAAGCAACATAAATAAAATCAAAGTAATCCTTTGCTCTATAATGTAGCTTAAATAAATATATACTTTGATCCTTTCAAATGTAATCTGGGCTTGTTAAAGTTACCTAATCATGTGATCGGATCCATGTTATGGATCATTACTATCCAGCTCTGTCTACACTTCCTTCAGTGTTGAGATGGATTTGATTTGTGGTCTTATGCACAGACAATATGATCTGTTTAGAAGACTAATGTAATCACTGTGTTCTCTATGAGCTCCACTCGTCACCTCAATCACAGAGATGTTGGAAGGACCACCTATCACGTCAGCCCTTTTAGAAGGAAAAGCAGTCAGTGTGAGGTGTTGTGTCTCTCTCTCTCTCTCTCACTCACTCACTCACTCACTCACACACACACACACACACACACACACACACACACACACACACACACACTGATCTGCAGAGCTAACAGCAGTTCACAGACAGATTTAAATACGTTGAGAGAGTAATGTACCGGGTGGTGAGAGCTTTATGAAGAGTGAACCTGTCCCTGAATGTTTGAGTGATGTTAACAGGCTCATTTAATACCCTAACCTCTCACACGCTCACATGCATTCATGCACACACGTGCACACTGACACACACATCATCAGCTCCCTGAGTAGGCGGCACATAATTTTCGTCACTCACCTCAAGTGGGTGGAGGTAAGACAGGATGATGGAGCAGCGGCAGAAGGAAATAAAGGCGTAACTGTCATCAGCATGAGAAACACATCCAAAGCTTATGAGAGGTCAGAGGTATTAACGCCGACTTTTTCTCGGCTTTTGCAAGTTGAAATTAATTGAATTTTTGTGCTCATTAGTTGTTTTACATTCCTTGTTCAGATAAGTAAGTTGAAGTATTAATTTCAGTGTCAAAAACATCCCCCACCTCTGCTTTCTTGAAGATCTAGCCTATTGGACCAGCTTCTTGTAGTTAATCCCAGCTCTGTTGCCAAGCATGAGATAATGTTGAATATTTTTAAATAAAGAATGATGACATGGAACATCTTTATTTTTGGCCGACAGCACTGAGCAGATGCTGCAGAGAAGATCTGGTCATCTTGCATGCTGTTGCTATGAGACTGGTCACACATATTTGCAACCTGTGCTTGCTGCTAAAATTGTGCCTGACGCTGTATCTCACACTGTCAGATGCATCTAGTAGAACCACAATCCAATGGGAAAAATGAACAATTCGGGGCTCTGCTTTGTGAACTTGGCCACTGCGAGTAAGGTCTGGTGTGGTTCTACATGGAGTGCCTTTGTTGGGAGTCTAAAGCTTTTAACAAGGAAATTTTCTAAAACCTTTGTTGAGTTGAGAGAAACACTGGAAAACTATTTCAAAGGAAGCAAAATATCTTTGTTAAGTTTAGCATAAATTGCTCTTGAGTGCTGGATTATTAGCAAATGTCCTTGACAGCAAATTGATAGCAGATGAAGCTGGGTTTTTAATCGTGTGTATACAAAGAAGTCTAGCTTTAAACCTTTAAACAAACCTTCTGACTTCAAACTTTCTTTTCTTATCGTGGATTAGCTCCGCATGGGAAGAGAAGACAGAGCTGGACTTTGCATAAAATCACTGTTGTGGTAACAATCGAGTTAATGATTTTTATTAACACTGTATTTGTCACGAATTTAACAAAGGACCCAAGATGCGGATATGCAGTGAAGTGAGAGGGCTTTATTGACACAAAACTCGAGTGATAACAAACAAAAGGAGAGTGTGGCGAAAAACCTGGGAAAACTAAAACCTAAACACCAAACCTGAACACGAGAGAAAGCAACTTGCAGGGAGAATTCACAGGATGACGGCAGGAGATTCACAGACACGAAAACACCAAATAACACAGACGAACCAGCAACGAGGACGAGGTAACACACACTATAAATACATACGCCAGGAATCAGGGGATGGGAAACAGGAGGGGAACACACCTGGAAGACATAACAGCTGACGAGGCAGGGGAAACGTAAATAGAACACACTGACTTAAGACAGAGACCTTCACAATAAAACAGGAACTTACACATGCAAGGACACGGACTAAGAAACGCAGACTTAACACAGGAATACATGGGCAGAACCGAATAAACTAAACAGAGGAAGAACAGAGCCAAAATCACAATAACAGAAAACAAAACGCTGGGTCAAAAAGGACCCAGGATCATGACAGTATTGCACAGTTGTTTTATTAAGAGTCAACATGTAAGGTCGTTTTCTCTGTGCAGTATAGAAAACACAAGTGCACGATGCTAAAGTGGACAAAGAGAAACTTTGCAGCAGTGTGACTGTGTCAGCTCAATAACCAACACAGGTATATCACGTATATATATGGTCAGCTGACTTTGGTATGTGAAGCTTTGAGTGTGACTGTATCAGAAATTGCATTTTAGTTTGTTGGTTGCATTACTGATTTTACATGAGCCTGGATCATGCTATGCTTAGACAGTTTACCTTTCACTGTGTATTTATATTTGTTTCACACTAATAACATTAGAAGGTAGACTTTGGTCCCATCAAACTCCTGCTGAGCCAACCTGTCGATTGGTTGAAGAGCAGTTGACCCAGGATTATCTTGACTACAGCTACATTAGCTGTTCATTTGTTTGTCCGTCTCTGTGGTTTGGCAAAACAAAAAACTATTGAAAGGAGTTAAAACATTGAATGGGATGGCGTTGTCTTCAGAATCAGACTCAGAATACTTTATTAATCCCTAAGAAAATGATGTGGGTTCCAGTTGCTCCAAGACAGTAATAATGATAATAATAATGGATTGGATTTATATAGCGCTTTTCAAGGCACCCAAAGCGCTTTACAATGCCACTATTCATTCACTCTCGCATTCACACACTGGTGGAGGCAGCTACAGTTGTAGCCACAGCTGCCCTGGGGCAGACTGACAGAAGCGAGGCTGCCATATCGCGCCATCGGCCCCTCTGGCCAACACCAGTAGGCGGTAGGGTAAAGTGTCTTGCCCAAGGACACAACGACCAGGACAGAGAGCCCGGGGATCGAACCGGCGACCTTCCGGTTACAGATACGGTACAATATGTTACAGATTTACAATAGTGCACTAATATATACAAATAATTCTGCAAGTCTTTTACTAGTCTTCAAACTGGTCGCAGTTTTGCAACAATGAACAGGTGCACTTGAGTTAATCTTGCCAACAGTCCATCAGCATAACTGTGAAGCACTTCAGTTCATGTCATCAGTATCATCAGTTTCGCGCTAGCCTGTTAGATACAGGCAGCATATTTATATGTAACTCCATATTGTTTTACATGCAATACACTCCCAGCTTCACATACATCACCATTTAATAGCTTAAAGATGGTACAAAATGTGGTGTTTACTACTTTCTATCAGTCAAAAGTAGTAAATCCTCCAGAGAAAAATAATGTATGGTACTTTAAAATGTACATATATGACCGACATTGTTAGAATTACAGCTAATCAGCGTATCATTGTTTTTGTGTCTGCCAGCAGTCAGAGATGATTATTTTGACAATGTGTGATGATTTGATATTCATTTGATTGTTTGCTGTTGTTGTTCAGCATCATCAACGACACACAGAAAAAATTACCAAAAACAATCCATGTAAAAAATGTTGTGATAGTTTGATTGTCACAACTGGACCAATAGGGACGCTCTTTCATTCTGCTTTAGGGTGGGTCAAATAACCTTTATGTCATTCATGGGAAATGTTGACCGAAACTGATGAAAGCAATGACAGACATATGAAGGACAACACCATCGGTCCTACATTATATAGTACGATATAGCAACCCTCCAGCAAAACACGTCAAAGGGGTTTTAACAAGTTTAACAAAGTTAAAGTCGTTTGTGTTTGAAATGTACAAAATAAAAGAATACGAGCAAGTGTGGCAGTTTGTATATGTTTGAAGAAAGCATCATTAACATAAATCATTACATCTCGTTTTCCACTTTGAGATGGCTAACATGTGTACGAGCAGGTTTAGATCTACTCTGTAATTCTTGTGTTTTTTCTGTGTGTTTCTGCATCAGTATACGTGCGCACGGCAGAGATCACGGTTTAGGGCTGTCAGCTTCCAGTGATTACCTCTTAGAGTTTTGACCTACAAATCCCTTAGAGAACAACCACCAAAACTCTGTGTGTGTGTGTGTGTGTGTGTAAAAACGTGATGCACACACGTGTGTGTGTGTGTAGCCTAATCACTCACATCTCACACATCCAGCAAATCCTACTTCAAAAGCCTCTCATACATTCATTGTATGTGGAGATCCGACTGAATGAGATAAAATGCTGGAGGAGGAGAGGATGAAGGAAAGACAGCTGGATAAATGAGCCGTCAGAGGCTGAAGGTGCTGTGAACTAAACCTTGGCATTGATTTAAAGATTGACAACTTTTTAAGGCTGTATGCACAGCGCTTCAGCTTTGACATCATTACACATTTTCTTCAACAAGACCATAGCTCCATGTGCAAACCAAGGTCCATAAAAAAGGTGTTCTGGATAGAAAATATCAAAGTTCTTTGTTTTGTATTGAGATTTTTTGGGAGTCAGCTTTTCCCCCCTTTTTGATCTTTCTGCATATAAGAATAAAGACCCTGATGTTAATTTATCTCATCTAAAAACACAAAAACTGCAGAAAAATGCTCGTTAAATTTAACTTTGTGTGTAGCCTGCTGTGGAGAGAAAGGAACGGGGTTGTGGTTTTTCCTCATTTTTGGTGATATACATTATAGGGCTGCCACAAACGACTAGTCACCGATTAATTTTGTGATTAATCAACTAGTCAGATCATCATCCATTGGATGTAAAACGTACAGCTTATTGCATTAGCATGCATCTGCTCTTATATAACTATCATTAGCTTACAGCTTGAAGTGTGTAAGGTATGTGCTAACTAAAAATAAAGACAAGATAATAGTTTATCCATCCATCTTCTTCCGCTTTATCCGGGGCCGGGTCGCGGGGGCAGCAGCCCAAGCAGAGAAGCCCAGACCTCCCTCTCGCCAGCCACCTCCTCTAGCTTAACCACCTCAACTGGCTCTTAATGTGGAGGAGCAGCGGCTCTACTCTGAGCCCCTCACGGATGGCCGAACTTCTCACCCTATCTCTAAGGGAGAGGCCAGCCACCCTTCGGAGGAAGCTCATTTCCGCCGCTTGTATCCACGATCTCGTTCTTTCGGTCACAACCCACAGCTCGTGGCCATAGGTGAGGGTAGGGACGTAGATCGACTGGTAAATTGAGAACTTCGCTTTTACACTCAGCTCTCTCTTCACCACAACGGAACGATCTGTCTGTCGATCTCCGGCTTCCTTCTCCTATCACTCGCGAACAAGACCCTGACATACTTAAACTCCTCCACTTGGGGCAGGAACTCATCCCCGACCCGGAGTTTATTAAACTTTTAATAAAATTTGCAGATTGTCTAAGTGGAGTTTAATAAACTCCTTGCTATCTAAAATATAACAGGAAACTGAAGTATATTCTCGAGCATCTCACACTTCTGATAATCAGCTGTCTGCTTGACGTTTATTCAGCTGTGTAAAAACTATAACTTTAATCTCAGCCAAACCGATTTACTCAGGAACAAATAAAATACTAAAAAAAGCCAAACAATAACAGTTTTAAGTTATCTAAGTGACTTATACATCATGCTTAACCTGAGTAGCGAATGTCCACGGGGGGTTTGAAATTGATTTGCTGGGAGTCCGGTGTTCTCATGGCTCTAGTGAGCCTTGCCCCCGGCTAGCTATCGAGCTAGTGGGTAACAGACGTCTCCGAAAACGTCGGTGCGCTTTTGAAAATATGTGGTGTCTTGATAAACTGAGCAGATATTTGAGGTTTACACAGCTACATTCTCGCCGGAAAATATGTTAAACGTTTATTTTGTCACCCAGAAAGAATAATAAGAGTAATATTAAAACTAACTAGCTGCCGCCATTGTTGGAAACTGGAATTGGCTGAGCCATGCTATGAATTCTGGGATCGGCTGGGCCACAAAGGATACACCCAACCCATCCTTCAAATCTGGGGAAATGAAGGACGCATTTGTCGGCTGCATTTGCAGAAGTCTTTGAATTTGGACAGCCTTCGTCACGTCGCTGTAACGTTATCGGCCTTCAAATATGGCCTCCAAAGGATGCAGCCTGAATTTGGACACCGCTACGATACCGGAGTTGCTTCTTCTTCTTCGGGGTTTAACGGCAGCTGGCATCTTTGTACATGCAGTGCTGCCATCTTCTGTTTCAGTCCGTTATTACACTCTTAAATCCTACTACTTATTCCTGCGTCTTTCAGGATCTTACAAGGCTTTAAACGATGCGTCAACTATTACATTTGTCGTCAACGATTTTGATAGTCGACGTAATCGTGACTAGTCGACTGATCGTGGCAGCCCTAATACATTTATATCCACTCATCACGGGCATGAATGCCAATTTTGGGTTTTACTCATTTCTTTGAACTGTCTATTTTTCATGGTGATTGTAAAGCATGAAGCCAGTTTTACATTGTCATGACATGGGAGGGTACCCACCAATAAAGAAGCACCTGCTCCAGAATCAGCAGCTGCCCACATGGACGAGCCAAACGCCTTCTGGTGAAACGTTTGATGACCAGATGAGACAAAGACCGAGCTGTTTGCCCACAGTGAAAAGAAATGGGTTTGGAGGAGTAAAAGTGAAGGTTTCAAAGCTAACAACACTGTGCCAAACATGGTGGTGTAGCATCATCCAGTACAGCCACAGTGGTACTGGTACATTCACAAACTGGATGGAATAATGAAGGAGGAGGACTACGTCCAATTTCCTCATCTTCACCTCAAATCAACAGCTAGATGCTGACTGTGTGTTTCAGCAGGACAATGATCCCAAACCTGGATAAAAACTGGTTTTGGAATGGATTAAGCTTCTGGAATGGCCCTACTGAAGATTTGTAGATTATACTGAAAAGTCCATGTGGGGGAAACCCGCCTATTTAAATAAATTCTGTTACAGCCACTGGCGAGAAGAGTGGTCAAACTTCCATCCAGAATTATGCTTGTTGATGCCAACCAAGAATCTGGTCATGGTGCAACCTGTACAAGACCTTTTATCCAAATATTAGTGGGGTATTTTTGGTCCCATGTGGATTAAACAAAATCCAAAATAAATTCTTAATTTGTGCACTCAGTTCTTGTTTTTTAAACCATTAATAATGCATGCTGTATAATTCTTCCACTCTGGAAATTGAACAGTTCAAAGAAATCATTAAAAACCCTAATTGGCCATCGACCATTCAAGCCGATGATGAGTGCATATAAACTTCTGACCACAACTGTGTATACTTGTCTAAAGATTAATGATCATATTAAACATAGCCAGAGTTCAAATAATGAGATCAGGAAATGGGCGAGTTGTCCATGTGATCCACAAGCTCAGGCTCTAAACTGCTGGCTTCAGACAATGCACGTTTGGCTCTGCACACTGCATCATTTAGAGCTAATATCCGTAATAAGGTCATCACAGGCACACAGCTCTGGCTGTGAAGACAAACCCCTCCCAGCCTCCTGTTCAGACCTTTTTTTTACAAGGGGAGGACAGACAGAAGAAAGCTGGTTTGAAAGGAAGGTGATGGGAACTAAAATAGCTGGTTTCAGACGGTGGGTGAATTGTTGTTCCAGCATAAGAACAATTAGAGTTAGGGGTGCAACGATACACAAAATTCACGGTTCGGTTCGGTTCGGTTCGATACTTTGGTGTCACGGTTCGATATTTTTTTCGATACAAAAAAATTGTTCATGTCTTTTTAATTTGTCATTTATTAAAATTATAAATATACATTTTAACTCAAAAGTACAGTTTTTAAATTTAATGTTGCTGAAACAACAAAGTAATAAAAAATAAATCTATCTGATCGAGAAATCACTCATCTTTGGAAAAGAGAGTTTATTACAGAGAAATGGCTCTTTCCAAAATAAAAGCTATACTATACGCTTCTTCTGGGCTATATTCTCAGCAGCATATTAAACATATCAGGTCCCCATAAGGAGAATCATGTGCTAACGGCTGTCTAAATGACTCAGGTAAAGTTTGTAGCATGCCTGCTTGTTGTTTTTGTCTGCTTCCACTTGTCTTTGCACTAGGATGATGTCGGCGTAAATGTGCAGTCATATTCGTTGTGTTCCCACTAGTGCTGTCAGCGTAAATCTGAAATGACGTTAACGCCACAACACGGCAAATCTCCGTTAACGAGCTACCGCGGATCGCCCCGTGCGTGGGGCTGGACGGCTAACACGTTAACGAGCTAACTGCGCTAACACACTAGTTCCCACTCATGTAATTGAGTATTGCATGGCACATCCGACATACAGTTTTACTTTTGTCCATGACGCGCTTACCTTCAGGGTCATACGTCACATGAAAACCAAAATAGTTCCAAACGCCAGATCTGAATGAGGGTGGGGGAGGTTCAATTTGCCATGTTGCAACGAGAGCTTAGCTTCTGTCTCGCTAGCTTGCCCTGCGCTCAGTGAATCTGCGTTCGACTACTCCGCCTAGGCTGCACTGTGGAGCGCAGATCCACTGAGCGCTCAACACAGACAGCATTGTCAGAAGGAAAGTTGATAAAATAAATTTAAAAATTTGTATTGTTCGATACATATGCGTACCGAACCGAAAGCACTGTATTGAACGGTTCAATATCGATACGAGTATTGTGGCACCCCTAATTAGAGTGTCTCTTAAATTGTAAATTATACTAAGCTACTGTAGTGGAGTACCAGGTACTGGTTGGTTGGTGCAGGACCAGCTTGAAAACACTTGTCCAGAATATTCGAATCGGCGCGATCATTATCAGTTAATAACACAGATTTGATGATTTCCCTCATTTTCATTCAGCGGGTGCCTAAACAGTTATCACTGGTTACAGGCTCTTCTGGCTTATGAGTGCTGTTTTTTAGACAGCTACTGGTAGATCACTGAGAATATGGCCAGTACAGAATGTGTCCATCTGTGCCAGTGTGTCTCCATAATGCTGTTCCATATGGCCAAGTGTGGTCTACACACAGCCTCGGGGAGATGGTGGTAGCTGGTTTACAGACACACACACACACACACACAGATATTCTTTTTCATGCACAAACATAAATGCATATATGTAGGGATACAAACAGTCATGCACGTAAATATGAATGCAGAGGCGTACACACACCATCTGTAGGACAGAAGTTTTCATTATATTTTGGCGCTGTGACAGACACTGAAGTTCAAAAAGTCACTGAACAGTTGCGCTGCTTTACTCGCGGCAGTTTCAATTTTTCTGCTTTCTCTGTCGTTAGATAACTCTGTATGTCAGCTATAATATGTTTCTGTGTGCATTGTTGTCTGGCTGTCTAACAGTTGGAACTGTGTGTCTGTGGGCCCCCTTTGTCTTTGTGTCTGAGTTCTTTCTGCGCAGTATTTCTGCCTCCCATTCATCTTTTCCTTCCTGTCTGTTTTGTCTGGATTTCTCATGCTCTGCTGAGAGGCAAGGTGACTGGAGATCAATAGAGGAAGAGAACTCACATGCGCACGAAACTACACAAATACACACCTACACACCGCTGAAACTGCTGAGCAGTGGAATTTCATTCATCCATATTCTCCGTACAGACACAAACCCATCCTAATTATCGATTAGCACATCAACGGATCGATTGTAGCAGAGAGGTCATACTCAGTTTGTCCGTCTGTGTGTGCGTATAAATATTTTTGTCCCTGTCCTTTGGCATTTATGTGTAAGGTTTGCATTTACATCCTTTGGGAGAAAATGTTTTCTCACCCGTGTTCTGTTGTTAATGTTTGACTCATTTTTTAAAGCATGCAAGAGAATAAAAAACGCACGGTATGGGACAAAAGCGAACCCTTAGGAATAAAACGGTTAGATTAAACAGAGTATCGAGACTGAGAGAGCGAGCGCGGGTGTATCAGATTCATGTGTTAATCGATAAGCTCTTTGTTGCTGTGTGGGGATATCCAATAGAGCAGAGTGCTGGAACATGATGATTTACATCAGCCGATTTGTAAGGAGCCACTATAACTCAGAACATCACAGTGGATCTTACAACTGTTAAAACATTTAATATTCTCAAAATAAGACCTTAAAAGTATCGACTGGTTGTCAGATGTCTCGCATGTTTTTTCCTGACCTTTTATGTGATCAAATAAATACAGTAACATCATAAATAACTGTCAGATGTGTAAAATGCTTTGTATATGGGTCTAATGTTACAGTGGAGGTTTTTTTTTAGTGTGAGTTGGATGTTAAAGCAGTACAGGTGGTGTTCCTCCAGTACAGGCGGTGTTCCTCCAGTACACTGGTTTGTTGCTCCGGTGTGAAACAGGAAATAAATCAGCATCGCACACCTTTACTCACATTCTTGAGCCTCAACCAAAACACAGACACAGAAAAGCTAAACCTACATGTCATGTGACATAGAACAGCCATAACTAACTCCTCCAGGTACACATTTGGGCAGGAATGTAGCTCTGTGGTTAAAACACTCAAGAAACAGTGTGGTGAGCTTCAAACACAACAATGAAATCCACGCTTGGCTATTCCCTTCTGCTTTACATCAAAGTGAAGTCAGGTTTTTGGAGAGGTGGAGGTCTGAAAAATAAACATATTTGATTGGTGAAGTGTCCACATACCCCAGGTGGAGCAGTTCGGGGGCTCGGGGGCTCGGGGTCTCATTCGCGAGCTGTGGATACAAGAGGCAGAAATGAGTTTCCTTCGACGAGTGGACACCTGAGTTCTTGAATGCGATGACTCGACTACGAGACGATGTAGGGTTTTTAAAATTGGTACCATAGACGCATCTAGCAGGAGGCTGAGTGTGAACATGGAAAAGAGTCACATAGAGTCAAAAATGACACATTATATGTAAAAATATAATTATAAGCAGGTCAGTAAGTCATAATTGGCATTTCTGGTTTTTCCCCAAACTTTGGTTACTAATCCTGAATGAGATTAAAAGACAAGCACACACTTAAATCTACGGTAAACTCAGAGAACCATGTCAGAGGGGAGAGCGGCTCAGCCGAAGAAAGAAGCCGTGGAGAAACAGTGTAAAATGAAAGGAGGCAGGGAGGAGAGAAGTGGGAAGCAAAGGAGGGAAGGCAAAGTGATGCCAGAGGGGGAAACGGGGCTAAGCAGGAATATCTGCTGATGAAAGAAGAAAGGCCAACTTGTAGCCTGGAACAGAAGAGCTGACCTGCCTCAGGGTTTATTCAAATTCTCTTTGTAATCTGCAAAATTTATGCACGAATATCTTTATGGTCAGTACATAGAAACTCGCTCCACTTTAAAAGTATTATTTCTCCTGAGTGTTGTTCCTCAAGCTTAGCTTTAATCTGCTGCTCGAGTGACCGTAGCTGCCCACAGCAGCAAACCAGATGTTTGTGGTTGGTGCATCACAATTATGTCACATGTTTTTAAACTTTGGCACTACACCTAAGTAACTTAAAGAGCAGGGAGTGAAATAACAGATAAAATAGGTTCGCAAGCTTGTAAAGTTGTCTGGTGGTTTTAAAATGTGATGATGTGTTTGTGTTTTCATCTGCTTCTGGGTCATGTCTTTACTTATCTCGTTTTTGTTGAAGTAGTAGACTCATAAATGACACAAAAGCAGACTGTGAGGGTCAGACGTGTGTGTGTGTGTGTGTGTGTGTGTGTGTGTGTGTGGGGGGGGGGGGGCTTGGAAGGTGCAGTTTCTTTTGAGTGTGACTAGGTGGTGCTGTCAGTCTATCCTCTGTCAGTGTGTGTGTGCTTGTTTGTGTGTCTTTCTTGTGTGGTGTCAGAATAAAAGCTCTGTGAATTTTGGGCCTGGCACACTTATTTATTATCCTCAATTCACCGATTTATTTGGTTCATCTGAGTTTATTATTCACATTTTTAAGAAAGGCATCATGAAAAGCAGTAAATTAGCATATTTGCAAAAAGAAAAATGGAAAATTGTTATTTGTCGATCTTGTTTTTCCTTAATCTTCGTTTCTATGTGTATCACACCCAAAGCCATCTCCAAAACCAGCCTATAAAACAACATCCATAAACTATTCATGAAATACTCTCACAGTTGTGGTCATGTATGACTCTACTGATGCAGCTGTGATGGAGTGGTCATTGCTACGGATATTGCTGACTGGATAAGATGCCAAAGTACGCACACAGACACACAAATACACACTTCATCATCATGGATTTTTTATGGTAAGTGGTTGTGAGTGGAAATCAAAGGTCAGTGGTGTGCGGATAGCTTAAGCGTGTTTAAAGATTGTTTTGTTTGGGTGTGAAAGTGAGAGTCCACGTACTGTTTGCGAGCCGTGGATGTACTCGTGCATTTTTCCCGATTGAGGCGTTTTATCGATCCACACCAAACCAATCAATCGGGCTTTAATCGAGCCGATTAAAAAGCATATCATGCGGAAAAAGATGGTAATGGAGGCGTGTGTGCATGTGCACCGACGCCATTTCTGGACTGCTATTAATTTACCCATATCAGTTTCATTTACTTCATAACAGAGGCGGCTCTGCACTCACTCACATTAGGAAGTGCCGCAGTGTAAACATGGTGCATCATGTAAAACACTGAAGTGAAGTTACTTTATTAGTAAAAGTGATTCACATGTTTAGATTTTATTTAGTCAGCGATTACCGTTGTTTGCTAAACTGGTAATAATAACAGAGGGTCGTTCACTTGTAAACTGTGAAAGTATTAATTAAAAATAAAAGGACTAAAATTACACGTCTTTTATTAGGAAAAGACTTGGTGCCAAAAATTGGATGTACAGTGTGTAGATCAGAATGAATCATGGAAACGTGCAAAGGCTTACGAGTAAACGTGACGTGTAAGTCTTGTCACCTGCCTCTAAAAAAGAAGAAAGTATAAGAAAGTATTTTTGAATCAAGACTCACAGACAATTAAAAGACATTTCTACATGATGCTGTCAGCAACACGATCAAAGTAAAATGTGTGTTTGACAGAAGAAGAAAGAAATCAACAAAATTTTACCGCCCTTGTCTTCTTTGAGTTTAGACGTTGAAGGTTAAATGTTATATATAAATTACACGATTGAGATGAAGAGTCGCAGAGAGAAAAATTACAGTTCATGGTAATAAAATATTACACGAATCATCAGGTTTTGAGTCAAATTTTGACCCAAGTTGTCCAATATTTTTCAGATGTGTGACAGAGAATCCGTTTTAAAATTTCCTCTAAATAAAATGTGTGTGCTTGGCAGGTGACGGGTGAGCAGGGCTGGAATTGGCAGCGTGTAACTTTTCATTTTGCTTACACGTCATTGTACTTGACACAGTGACTCTCTGACAGTCTCCAGTTCCAGGTTTGCTTTTTGCTCTCTGACATCCTGAAGGTTTTTACAGTACCACACATCTGTCAGTCTGCCTCGTTATTATCATTATAAGTCTCTCTCGTGTCCGTCTCTCACGTTCTCTGTGCCCATTTGTCTTTTTCGGTGCTTTCGCTCGGTGCGGTCTCACCTTTCCGTCTCTGTCATCCCGCTCTTCCTCCCATGCTCAGGCTGTGGTGTCATTTTGTTTGGCAGGTCTTTGAGTTCCCTGTTGAACAGAACAGAAGCAGAGTCCCCCCATATCTGCTCCGCTTGCCTTTCTTTTCTTCCCCCCTCAGCTTTTTAAGAGACTTGGCAAGGCTCTGTTGAATTTGTCTACACATTTTTCTTCCAGTCATCCTTTCAGATGTTCTTTTTTTAACGATCTCTGCCACGGCTCTGTGCGTGTTTTTATCTGGAAGCTATTAGTCTTGTTCTTAAGCAGTTTTCTGGTGAGGAATGTGAGCTCTTTTTGTTACGTTGTGCCAACACAGACATGGCTGGAAGTATTATCTTTTTAACTGTCTGTCAGTTTGTCCCGTCCTCTTAAACATGTTGGAGGGATTCCTCTTACTCGACACTAATATTGATTCTTACATCCAGAAAGTTAAATGTTCTTCTGATGGTACATTTCTTTGATATGTGTCAAGCAGGTACATTGTATCCATATTGTAGAAGTTCAGAATGAGAAAAAAAAATGGAAAAGGGTCCAAAATAAAAGTAACATCCCTTTCATCACATTTAGTGTTTTTTTTCATCTTCCAGTTAATTGGTACCCTAAACCAGCGGTCCCCAACCCCCGGGCCACGGCTGGGTACCGGTCCGTGAGTCGTTTGGTACCAGGCCGCGAGGTGTGAAATTTCTGGTTTTCAGGGTTTTTATTGTTCACTTGGTTTCCCTGGGTCTTTTCCTGTGTTGTAGTTATGTGTCTTATTTTGAAAGAAATGTTTATGTGTTACCATAGCGACCTGAGAGCATTAAGGGGCAGAGAGGAGGACGTTACTCTCAGTGTTGTTGGTGCATTTCTGGAGGACGCTGCTAATAAAGTTACACAATTACACAGTGAATTCACGTTTATTATAATGTTTACAAAATCCCACAGTTTTTGTCTTTGTCGTATCATTTTATTTTGTTGTATTTATACGCAACACCTTAAAGGCTGGCCCGTGAAATATTAAACATTAAAAAAATAAAAAGACATTAAACCGGTCCGTGGAGCACAAAAGGTTGGGGACCTCTGCCTTAAGCGATCGGCGTGAGTAATGGGTTAAACAATTATATTCTCTTCCACTAGAGGGCAGTACAACTACCTGCTCTAATTAAATGGGTTGCCAGCTGCTAGTAAACAGAAGAAGACGAAGAAGAAATTACATAATAGTCACGCTGTGAGACGACACAGCGCGTAATAGCAATAGATAAATATCTGAAAAGAAAAAGTAGTCAGTCTGGTCTTGGAGGAAACTCTGACCCAGGTGAAGGCCCAGCGTGAGTAGTGGTCAGAATAAAGCAAAAGGGGTATACTGGGGACAAACCGAGCCAATTCTACTATGTCTGCTGTGCGGGGAAAAATATCAATATGCTTTTTGTCACATTTTTGGTTGGTGGTGTGCCGTGTGATTTTTCTAATGTGAAATATGTGCCGTGGCACCAAAAGGTTGGGAATGACCTGGGGAAAAGGATAACATGTCAACAGAAATATGGCAAAAAACGAAGATTTGTTAGGAGAGGAAAAATTGAGTAAGACAAAAAGAGAAATCTGTGTTAGACAGATGGAAGTGGGGAATGTGACAGAACATGAATGTGTGAAAGACGGAGAGGCCTGGATTGGGCTGAATTGCTGGTGAGATTTGCTGGAAAGATGGCAAGAAAGGTGCGATATTGTGTAACTTGATACTATTTGGCTCTTCCTGGAGAAAAAGCAAAAGTATGTACAGATATGGGAAAAAGAAAGTACACCCTCTATAAATGATAGGAAATAAAATGATTTAAAATGATTTAATTATGATGAACTAAAAATCCGACAGGTTATAATTTGTTTAACAAAAACGAAGCCAAAGTGTAGAACCATGCGCTAATAATCAAATGCGCTGGATTAACTGATCATCAATAAGTCATACCGCCTCTATAAAAGCAGGCGTTTTGGCAGTTTGCTGATTGGGAGCAACGATCCAGGTGATGAGAGCCAGTTGTTGCTGCTCATCAACCTAGGAATGGTTATATGTCTATTTCCAAACTGTCTGAATTTAATTGGTCTGCAGTAAAAATGCGGATTCACAACATTAAAGACAGAGGCCGGTCTTCCCAGGAGTGAACGTCCCAGCAAATTCAGCGCGAGGTCAGACTGTGAAAAGCTCGGAAAACCTACAGAAAACAAAACAACTATCTCAGCTGTGTTCAAGTTCATGACAGTCCAATCAGACTGGGAGAGAAAATCTCTTCTCTCTAAAGAGAACATGACAAGACCTGATCTGAACAAACCGCAAGACTTCTGGAGCAAGAAGTTGACCAAAGGGGAGACGTTTGATCAGGATTTGCACAACACATCACTTTGCACAACAGGACCTGAACCCGTCGGTATACTAAAGTATTCTAGAGCTAAACATGAAGCTGTCTGACAGCTAAAGCTTGGGAATAATTGGGCAATGCAGCAGGACAATGATCCCAGGAGCAGTTGTGAATCTGCACATCTATGGCTGAAAAAGAAAAAATGAAGTTAGTGTAATGACCCAGTCAAAGTCCAGACCTCAACCCATTGAAATGCTGTGGTGGGTCTGTGTTATAAAGCAGAGTGGGCCAAATTTCCACCACAGTAATGTCACAGACTGATAAAGTCATACAGGAAATGAGTGCTTCCAGTTACTTCTGCTAAAAATGGTTCCACAAACTGTTTAGTTCCCAGGTGTATGTAGTTTTTCACTTGCTGCTTCTGCATCTTGACTTAGTATTTGTTAAAACAGTTATTCATCTCAAGTCGTATTTACTGCATTTAAAGACGCGTTAAAGGCTGAATAATTGCTTATTATGCCCCCATTTGTGTTTTTATTGATGTAGCTTCAGGTTGAGCAGCAGACGTAGAAGTGTAAAGATAACACTGCTTGAGTTGACAGCAAATTGTTACATTAACCTCCTAAGACCCGAACTCTTCCACAGCAGCATTTTTGATTTCTCTTTGATATTTGGGCTGATTGGGACCCAATGAATGTAAAAACAAAGAATGACCAGATTTTTATTTTACCCGATTTTTGTTTCTTAGGAAAAATAAGAGCCATATGAGGATATTTGTTTAAAATTTCGATAGAACAGTAGCAGTATAACGCCCTCGTAAGTGGATATCAGGCCCTTGTAGAGCAAAATTGAGTATTGTGGTCTAATAACCCAAAATGTGATGTCCACATATGTGGACGCCAGGTCCTTAGGAGGTTAAATAATAGCATCCTAACAAATGTTAACACTGACCTCTCCACAAACAGTGAGCCCAGGGAAAACACTGAGGTGTCTTTGAATTACTGTGAGACTAAAAACAGGTGGATACTCAGGCAGGTCCTTAAGTCCTGTCACACTAAGCCTCTTCTACAGAAGGTTGACAATTTGTCACTAGCTGAAAGGGCTGTACACAGTCTAACAGTGATGTCATGATTGTGGAATTACAGTAACTTTTAGTAAAACTTTACATCAAAATATTTCACCAAAGAACCCAGATATACAGAAACACACTGGTATAGTCCAGTCCATGAAAAAAAGATTGCACTGTGGGAACATATTAGCATCTGCCTGAGTAAGAGACAGCAAACAAATCCTAGTTGTTGTTGTGTCCACTGTCACATGAAGCCTCTGGCTTTGCTGGCAAAGTCTCCTTTCTTTACTCTTAGCCACTATGGACACGATGCACATAAATACACACATACACACAGGGCTATTCAGCCTGTGCGTGGAGGCCCCTAGAACACAGTGTGGACGAGCTCTGTGCAACGTTAGGCTAAACACAGACTCGGTGCAGTGCTCAATAGACAGGGATCCCACTATATAACCCAGTTAGAGTTAGCACAGTGCGCACACATGCACAGAGGACATTAATGCAGTCAGTGGTTAATCAGTAGGACACGCTCTGTCACAGGCATGCTGGGCTCGTTGGATGTCCTCTATAGCGTGCTCATCCACAAGGTAACACATGTTGAGTGCTTGTGCATGCAGTAAACCAAACAGAGCTTCTATTGTTTGTGGTTTATTTAAAGAAGCCAGCAGGCTGTTTACGGATTAATGGTGAAGTATGAGCACTGTTGATATCCATATGTTGGTTGTTATCTCTTAAACCTGCTTTGTTTTCTACAATAAGCAGTAAAAAACTTGTGATATTATGTCCTAAAGCTTTACTCTGCTGCAGTTATTGTTTAAATGTGAAAATACCAAAACCAGAAAACCTAACCTGCTGCATTTTGTGTGTTTTCCTGTAAGCTGATGGCTGTTTATGAGGAACATGAAGCCCAGCAGAGGAGCACGGCTAACACAAGCCTGGCCCCGAGTCCTGACCACTACCAGTCTGAGCTCTCGGTTTTCCAGCCAATCACGGGAGGAGAGATTGAAGTCAATTCCTCAGCACTCAAGTCCAGTGAGTAATATTTGTGTTTCCGTCTAAAGCAGAAATGTGTTCTGAGCGAACTCTGACAGGCCGGTGTGTCGGTGCTCACATCAGCCAAATGGACTAAACTAAGCAGGGAACCACCTGCGTGTGAAAGACTGCAGCTGCTAATATAACTCCTGATCTACACACTGATTCCTCTTAATGCACTTAAGGAGCAATTAATGTGGACTAAGTTGGCAATTATATTTAAGCATGAGGCAGCTTACACTGACAAGTGGGTACTATTGCAATCACTGTTTGAAAAGAGCGTAACCCATGTTTTTGTAGCTCACATTTACAGCATGAGTGAGTCTATTTATAAAAACATGTCCAGCTGTCTTTGTGAGAACCTGTTTGAGTTTTAGAGCATTACAGCAACTGCATTTTTTCATTTTTCTGAGTTCAGATTTTGTTTCAGGGTTTAGGTAACAACTAGGTCAGGGTTAAATTGAGGGTTTGACTTTTATTTGTGATGGATAAATGTAGGAGTTTGAGTTTCCCACAAACATACGGACACAGAGTGGAGCAGGCCGGCAACAAAGAACAACAGTAGTAAAAGTTTTTGGAAGTAGTTTTTTAGTAAAAAAAACTACTTCCAAACAGCCTCACCTGCACCTACCGCTGCCCCCACCAGCACAGCCACCGAGTTTGAAGTAGTGGTTTTGATATAGGCAAAGAAAAGCTACACAGATTATCTCAGATCATCCAGAATATGTGAAATGAGGACATCGTTTGACCCCCACAGCAGATTGTCTGCGAACCCCAGCTTACACCAATAAAACTTAGTGAAGCTTTCTAATTGTCACTGAAGAAGCCGAAGGTGTCCTGAGCTCTCCATGACCAAAATCAGTCAATTTCTTGACCTGACCTGAGCTGTTCAAATTCTGGGAACCAGGAAAAACTAACTGCATGACTGCTTAGCTAGCTAGCTAACTGTGTGCTGTAAAAAAGACTGGTGTGAGTAACTCAGAGAACAGCTCCAGTGCTGCTGCGCTCTTATATGGATTTAACAAAAGTAAGAATCCTGATCATAAGTCACATGAAATATTAGTTTTACAGTCAAATTTTAAATCCAGTAAAACTTACTGGATAATAACCACATGCTGTCATTAAAGATTCTCAAATTTTGGGAGTAATGTTTGACAAGTCAGTTGTTTTGGGATTTGCGTTACATGATCTTATAGCGAATATTAACCCTTTAAAGCCAATCGGAGCGGGCATGCTCCATTTTGCGCAACTATTTTTAAATCGCGTTAGCACTGCAACCACGTAAGCTAGCGCAATATTTTTTTTTGCATATGAAACCGGAGGAGTTGTACTTACATCTTATGCCATCAGCTTGGTCCAGGTCACGGTTTCCTTCCACATACAGCTTTGCAAAAACTGCATAAAAAGCACTTGCAGCAACAAAAACATAATATTCCAGAAACAAGCTTTGCCAATCCGATCAGCTGTTTGTAACACTTCCTTCATCCATCAGCACGAACTATCGCATGTCCTCCATGTCCTGCCCGAAACCGGAAGTGACGTCATTTTGCGGAAATGTAGTTTTTTACCAGCAGTTCCTCATAAGCCTATACTGGTGTTTTTAAAAGTTATGTTTGACTTTATGACTTTCTGTGTCATTTCTGGGATGCTTAGAACTAAAATTGCACTGCTATTTTGATGCATATGCTGTGTTTTTGCAAATTTGCAGTATAATATTTATTTTTGTTTTTCCTGCAGTATATAAAAATTGGTGTATTTCAAAAATAAAACTATGAAGACACTCAAAATAAATTTTCTGTGGTGGGAAACTATTTTGTGCAACTTTTTTGTATTTACAGTTTTGAGGGATAAGCCTCTTAAATTTCTAAACTAGAAATATATGTTAAAAAAACAAAAACGATTTTAAATTTTTTTGTAGTTTATTGCACTTTTTTGCAATGTATTTAATTACTATGCACTTAATGCAGACATATTATTAAAATTTGGGCTATAATGGTTGTATTGATGTATATCAACTTGAAATGCTCCAAAAAATGGCACTACAGCATGTAAAAATATAATATAAGCTCTGGCGGACTTGGTTCTATGGTAGGTCTTAAAGGGTTAAAATGTAATACTTCTGTTTATTATTTGTGTATTTAAACAGTTTATCTTCAATTTATTACAAAGTACTTCATAGTGTCTACAAACATATTTATTTAAGGTGTAATTTCTGGTGAGTGAGGCAGACTTTTTCATGGTGTCACAAAACCCAAAGCAAATGTGAGGAACCATTTCGCCCTGACAGACTGTGAGAGGTCAGTGTATTCTCAGTGTTGTTCAATATTCCATTTCAAAGGATTCTCCTGACAGGAACAAAAAGTCCTTCAGGAAGCTCATTGCCTTTTAGCTGCAGCCTGCAGGTCAGTGCATAAACAGGTGAGTGAAAAGAAACAAGTTTCAACCTCCACCAAATTACAAAGGAACTCATGCAGTCGATGGTTTGAAGAAAGAATCTGTAATTTTAAAATATAAAACGTGTTTATGAGGTTCAGAGCCATTTTCTGCACACGAGGAGTGAATTCCAGCAAAGACAAAGAACAGGACCTGATAGTCAGGACAGATAAAAAAAATAAAAACATGATGACGGAGCTGAGATAGAAACACAGGAAGAGCAGTGTAGAAACTGATGTCTGTCTGGTCAGTGTTACCTGGCCCGACCTGTCTGCACGACTCTCTCTTTGCATCACTTTCCTCCTTCCTGTGTCTTTCTCGCCTTGTCTCACTGTCTCTGTCTTATTTCAAGTCCTCTTTCTTGTTTAGGAGCAGTACTGTACCTGTGAGTATAAAGCTGTCACAGTGTCTTTGACTCTGCTATGAAACTGTGCACCTTATGGACAGTGTCTGCTAACTTTTAGCCAAAGCAAATGTTAACATTTCTAAATCTTTTAGCAAAATGTCTCTAAAACAGTGTGACAGTGAGATATTTCTGCATTCATTGACCCCATTCTTCTCTCTGCAGCTTAAAGTAGACGTCATAAACACATTGTTTTGTTTGGTAGCAGGTCATCGCACTTCTGTAGACTGAATTTCACACAATCGCTGCCACTAGTTTTATTTCGAACAGTAATACAAGAATTGACATTTCGGCTTGTAGGATATGGCCTTCCTTACTTGTAAAGCAGGACTTCACTGTATGATCCAGACGCTGTTAAGACAGGAAGTTTAGTCTGTTTCAGTATGGTCGCCTGTCAGCAGAGATTAGCTGTAATGTGTGACTGTCACGGGAGATTAGAGGTAACAGAGCTCTGCAGACTATCACTGTCAGCGGGAGAAGGTCAGACTTAGGCCTCTATCACCGTCTGAGCTTTGGGCTCTGAGTTAAGTCACTTGTCTCTCTCTTACACGTTTCCTCGTGTTCTGGTTTTACTTTGCTGGATTTTTCTTTTCTTTTTTTTCTCACTTAGTAATTGACACATTTCATTCTGTGAAACAAGGGACTCAGGAATATCGAGGCTGATGAGCCCACACTGCTTAAAATCAGGAATCAAAGTGCTAAAATTCCTCAACTAGGATACATAATCAGCATTAGAACGGATCAGGAAAGGTTTCCCATAAGAGTCAAAAACCTCTGATTGTAGTGTTTTCTGTAAGTGGCACACTTACCTTGATTCCAAGGTGTTTCCTGCATATCAAAAATTTGACACGTACTAAAGAGGTTTTAGCTTCCAAGCAAAAGGTAAATCACTGGAACTTTAGTGAGGATATCTTTAAATCCTATAGTCAAAAATAACATGAAAATACCCAAACCTTTATAAACTCTGCATGGACCAAAGATGCTCGAGTGTGTGCTCACCTCCCCGAGGCTCATTTTAAACCAGGAAAAAACCAGGATGGAATAACTTCTATTATTGACCTAATTCTACATACATGATATAATCACTGTCTGCTTTTGGTACAGTGAATATAATTTTCTTATCTCACCCTTTATACACAAACATGCTAATAATGTATGTGTAACTGTCCTGGAAGTCTTTTAAACCAGTAACAGCCATCCATCTGTCCATCAGCCATCCATCCTTCCATTCAGCCGTCATCCATCCATCCATTCAGCCGTCATCCATCCATCCATCCATTCAGCCGTCATCCATCCATCCATCCATCCTTCCTTCCATCCGTCCATTCATCCATTCAGCCGTCATCCATCCATCCGTCCATCATCCATTTGTCCATCCATCGATCCGTCCGTTCATCCAGTTGTCCATCCATCCATCCATCCATCCATTTAGCCGTCATCCATCCATCCATCCTTCCTTCCTTCCATCCATCCATCCATCCATTCAGCCGTCATCCATGCATCCGTCCATCATCCATTTGTCCATCCATCGATCCGTCCGTTCATCCAGTCGTCCGTCCATCCATTCTTCCCTCCATCCATTCTTCCGTCCATCCATTCGTCCGTCTATCCATCCGTCCGTCCATCCATCCATCCATCCATCCATTCAGCCATCATCCATCCATCCGTCCATCATCCATCTGTCCATCATCCATTCATCCGTCCATCATCCATCTGTCCATCATCCATCTGTCCATCATCCATTTGTCCATCCATCGATCCGTCTGTTCATCCAGTCGTCCGTCCATCCATCCATCCATTCAGCCGTCATCCATCCGTCCATCATCCATCTGTCCATCATCCATCCATCTATCCATCATCCATCTGTCCATCATTCATCTGTCCATCATCCATCCATCATCCATCCGTCCATCCATCGATCCGTCTGTTCATCCAGTCGTCCGTCCATCCATTCTTCCATCCATCCATTTGTCCGTCCATCCATCCATTCAGCCGTTATCCATCCAGTCGTCCGTCATCCATCTGTCCATCATCCATCATCCATCTGTCCATCATCCTTCCATCCGTCCATCATCCATTTGTCCATCCATTGATCCGTCCGTTCATCCATTCATCCATCCATCCATCCGTCCATTCATCCATTCGTCCGTCTATCCATCCATTCGTCCATCCATCTGTCCGTCCATCCGTCCATCCACCCTCTTACTCCTATCTAATAACTAACAACATTTAACCTCCTAAGACCCGAACTCTTTCGTGGCATGCATCTTTAATTTCTCTTTGCGTGATGAAAATGTAAAAACAAAGAATTATCTTTTTACCTGATTTTGCTCTACAAGGGTCTGATATCCACATATGAGGTAGTTTGTTTTAAATTTCGATAGAACAGTGGCAGTGTAATGTCCTTGTAAGTGGATATCAGGCCCTTGTAGAGCAAAATTTAGTATTGTGGTCTAGACAATCCAAAATGTGATGTCCACATATGTGGACACCAGGTCCTAGGAGGTTAAGCACATTGATTATATTTAGATGAGAAACATTCAGTGTAAGATCCACTCTCATAATCATGCTGTCATCATTACACACCACAGTTTGTCAGGAAGTGGACATTAGTGACTAGAAAATCTAGAATTCTCTTTAAATTAGAATATCTTTTGGAATATGCCACATATCTTATTTTAACCAATTTTATTGTTTTATGTTTCAGTATTTACAGTATAGTCGTATTTTTCATATTTTATATATATTTATATATTTTCCTCATTTTCACCACTTCTGTCCTCCATCCATTATCCCTCTTTCATTGCTTCCTTTGAGGAGATGAATTCATTGAAGTTTTGATGTAATCCATATCCCCCAGCCCGACTTAAGAGCACCAAGGGTCCATTTTGTGATGATCAATAAATGACCCTACAAATACCATTTGGCATGTTTTCTGAGTAGTGCGACCATATAGAGTTGCCTCCACCCTCACCACCACCTTACTATAGTATTCCCTATTGAACTGTAGACACTATCATGACAGTGTTCTTAATGTATGTATGGATTGATGGTCCCCATGAGTGGGAGGGGTAGAGTTAAGGTCTGGGAGTATACCACACATGTCATAGTAATGCCACTGCTAATAAATCTCAGTAATTGGCTTTAGTTTTGCAGTTCTTTCTTCCAATTTCACATTTTATCCGTTCTGCACAAAGCAAAGCACGCTGTGTTTCATTTATCCGTTTCTTTTAAGTGATTTTTTTATGTGAAGGGGTGATGAGATGCAAAGACAAAAACACTATCATATATCAGCTTCTTGCACAAACAAATGTGCAGATCAACCATATATGCATGAACATCAGTGTATACATTAACGTGTCACACATTAGAGCTCTGTGATGTTCTGGTTGCAGATACATCACACATTCAGTGTCGCCACGTCCTTCCTCACCGGGGGAGCGTGGCGGTTCAATCCCTACAAACTTTGATTTATGTTAACAAGAATTAATTTGTAATTAGATTTACAAATGTGCTTGTCCTGGAGAGGGTGAGAAAATTGCACATGCACATCATAGCACATGACCACTGGTCTTCTTTGCTCCCATTGGTTGTTGCATCAAAGTTGAGGGTCGTTAAACCCAATGCCAGCTCTTATATTTACTTGGATGGTATTCACAAATTTGCTAAATACGGCTTGTGTTCCACAAAATACATCCCACTTAAGTAAATATTCACTCACCTGTTCGCTGATTTGTTAATGCAGTTACCTTATAAGCCTCGGTGCAAACCAAGCTTTCGAATGGGAGAAGAAAAGGGATTTAAGTGACTTTGACCTAGCATAGCTGTTAGGTTGGTCTCAGTGTTTCATGCACTGCTGATCTGCTGGTCTTTCTGCACAGCCATCTTTAGTGTCTTCACGGTTTGAGCTGATAGGAAGAGAACAGTAGCTCAATTAACCACTTTTTAGAACCAAGGTATGCAGAAGAGCATTTCTAAAAGCGCAACATCTTAAACCAGGGGTGGGCAACTTCAGGCCTCGAGGGCTGGTGTCCCTGCAGGTTTTAGATGTGTCCTTGAACCAACACAGCTGATTTAAATGGCTAAATTAGCTCCTCAACATGTCCTGAAGTTCTCCAGAGGCCTGGTAACGAACTAATCATGTGATTTAGGTGTGTTGACCAAAGGTGAGATCTAAAACCTGCAGGACACCGGCCCTCGAGGCCTGGAATTGCCCACCCCGTCTTAAACCTTTAAGCAGATGGGGTACTGCACCAGAACACCACACCGGGCGCCACACCTGCCAGCTAAGAGCGGGAACTGAGGCTGCTATTCGCACGGCCTCACCAAAACTAGATTCTAAGAAGATTTCAGAAACTGTTCTGAGTCTAACGAGACTCTATTTCTTAATATTTTGATGGTAGGGTCAGAATTTGGTGTAAATGACATCAAGCTGTTCAGGGTGGGTGTGTAACGGTGTGGGCTTGTGGCACTCTTTAGGACCCATAATGCTAATTAAGCGTCATTTAAATTCCACACATGTCCATCTCTTTATGATCACAGTGGACCTTACTGTCATGGCTGCTTCCAGAAGGATAACACACCATGCCACAAAGCTCAAATCATCTCTAGCTGGGCTCTATCATGAGTTCACTGTACTCTAATGGCCTCCAGTCACCAGATCTCAATCCAATAGAGCACCTTAGGGATGCGGCGTAACAGCTGTTTCCCACCACAGCTGCGTGATGCTGTCATATCAATATGGACCAAAATCTCTGAGGGTTTTCCAGCACCTTGTTGAATCCATACCATGAAGGAATGATCCACCTGCTCCTAGCAGGGTGAACTTTTAAAGTTGTCCAGTGAGTGTAAATTTATAGCTATTTAAACAAACCTATTTGTAAATCTACAAAGTTGGACTTTACACACTAAACAATCCCAATCTAAAACCACAGACTTGTAAAATGTGTCTTATATTACAGTGTACAGCTGCTGTAGCTGTACATTTAAAATTAACACATTAAATCTCAGGAAAACGTCCCAGCTGTGACCAGAACGTAACATTTATGTGTGTTTCCGTGTGCGTTCCTATTTTTCTGTGATAAACCCTTTCGCCTGTCTGGCTCTGGAGCCAGGCACTGTCTGTTATTTTGGACTGACAGACAGAGAAGCTACCAGAGGAGCAGAGTTAATGTGGCTTCAGACCAACTGTTGTGTGGTTAGTTGGTGGTTAGATTCATGCTATGTGCTTTTTCCTGAACACAGCTTATGGAAAGATAGAAATGAGGGAAAAGTTGTTGATTTACGGGCTGCTGAACATCTTCAAACATTTTGAGTAATTAATTAGTGTGCACACTCAAGCTGCATAAACGAACACACATTTCTGCACTCGTGTATGTATAACCATGACTTTGGGCGGCAGATCTTCTCACTTTCAAACTCGTCTTGATTTTGCATCATGTTGCAGATAACACGTACATGTCTCTGTTAGTGTACGCTCATCAACTTACAATTAATGTTTAAGTATCTGCGCATTAAGTCTGTGGCTGACTGGATGCTGTCCTCTGTATGCTTATTATAGACACACCCCTGCTGGTGCGAAGCAGCAGTGATTCTGCCCTCAGCCCCCAACCAGCAGAGTCTGAGCCCTCCTTCATGGAAGACAACACTTTGATGGTAAGACCCTAAGGCCACTGGAGAAAAAAAGAGAGAACAACACACAACACACAGAAACACACTTAAAGACCTAAAACTAAAATATAAAAATACGGTAATACTTATTTTTCAAGGATTTTTCTGGTATGTATTAAAACAATAGTTATATGTTCATATATATATGCACAGGAGTAGATCTTGGCTGGTCTACCTGTGACTCAGCTGAATGGCCCTGAGGCACACCTGTGGTGTACGAGGCTAAATGATCAGTGCTTGGTCGGTGCAATAATGCTCTCCAAAGTTTTCCTGAAGCTTCAGCAGTTCAAGTTAAGTGTGGTTAGTCCAGATGTTCCTCTATTATGGAAATACACATAATGGCTGAGTATACATTCACTGTTGTTAGCGGGATATTTACAGTCTTCTTCTTCCTAATTCCTCAACAGCTCTTAAAGAACTGTGATATATTGTGTTAAATAGGCACCGGCTAACTCCTGTATGACACCACGTACCACGGCATATTTATTAAAGTCGAACTAATTGGTATCATTAGGTTCTTCCAAAGTTATACTATCTTTTTAAAATGTGTTTGAATAGCTTTTGTAAGTTATTGATTTACTCTAATGTCTCATCATGGGCACTGTGAGCTTCCTTCTAATGCTGTTGTAAAAAGGAGAAACGATGAGATATTTATACCCTTGTGGCTTTTGTTGTAGCAGCAGTCCAGGGACAAATGCTATATTTGCCCCACTGCTCATAAAGCTCATAAAGAGTATAGCATTCAAAGTTTATATGAGCATGAAAACGTCTAATGTTGATGCTGCCGGGTTCATCGTATAAGGAAAATTCATAGTTTCTTTTCTAGTTGGAAGCATAAATGAAAGTAGTGGGAATACTTCACAGTTGGCCTGGTCTGCTGTTATTATTATGAATGTCTGGCCTTTTAATGTATGTAGGAAAGCATTATATACACTGTGCATATACACAATGATGTGAATGTAAATGCAACATTATTGCATGCACAATCCTGTCATTTAAAGTGTTTTGTTTGATGTGCGCTGCTCGTGTTTGTCATGTTTAACACACGGTTACACGTTTATAACAGCAAGCTCAGGTGTCCTGTGGGTGAATCAGTGGTGTATGCAGGTTTTTTTTTTTACATTTTTAACATTTTGACCCAGTTTGTGTCAGAATGACTAATTTGGACTCACAGTTAATCCAAAGTAAACACAAAAGGAGCTGCTGTAGGAATACTAACCGTTTGTTGTCTGTCATGTTTGGGTTCTTCTCTGAAGCTGTTTGCACTTCTTTTTAGTCTCGTGTTCTTCTTAAAAACAGTCAGTCTGTCGAGGCTGCATTTCTTCAGTTTCCTTTCTTTGTCCCATCTGAATACTCTGACCCAGAAATATAGGATGCACAAGTGCAGTGATGACCTGATACATCTGCTTACATGTAGCGCGATAAACACAACATCCATCTAATGGAGAACAGCTAATTTCACTAGCTTGAATTCAAATTGAACGTTGATCGAGCTCTGCCATCTTTAATCTATAACCTTCATTATCATGTTACACTGTTTATTCCAAGAGCATTGGGCAGATTATTTGAAACATATATTACACATTACTTACTCGTTTTAAAACCTAAAGAATTACTGTACTTTGTCTGCAACTCCCCATTTACTTTCCAAGTTGTGCCTTAGCGTTGCAGCCAACAACCAATCAAACAGGCTTCGCTTTTGCAGACACGTCAGCGTCTATCAAGCACATGATCAGGACTGCAGCAGTCTGCTGGCAACCAAAGCAATCACGAGGAGGCTTTTGGTGCAGCAGCAGCAGAAACCTCTTTGCCACCATTTTAACACTGACGACTGCCAGCAGCCTTCAGCTAAACAATTCAGGAATACATATTTTTCCAGGTGAGCAGTGGTTACCAGTGGAGTCACTCACTGGTCCGTGTAAACGGAGCTTTTGGCTACAACCACATGTGCACGGGTATTTTTGTAAACTGAGATTTTCCATTTTTGTTTAAAAAAGAACCATGTCCACACGTAAACGCAAAAAACAAAGTCAAACACTGTCAAGAACATGCCGAAGCAGCAGGTGGCGATATAATTATAACCGTGTAGAAATGTTGGCCAATGAGAGGTCTGGAAGCCTGGGAGGGAAAGAGAACAAACTGCAGAAGATTAACAGCAAATCATATTTTGTCTGCATCTGCCATTGTAGAAATTCATCTCATGGAAACAATAACATGGCGCACAGCGCGACGTGCGTGACTAAATCTCTGTTTTCCTCGTCCACACGCAGTTTTTAAAAATCTCCGTTGTCAGTGAATGAAAACACTGTTTGCGGACGAAAGGCCCGAACGCATAGAAAAATCAGCGTTTTCAAAAATACGCGTTTAGGTGTGGACGTAGCCTTAGTGATCGTTTTCACAGCGGCTGGCAGAAACCTCAGTGTGTGACTGAGGCCAATTTTGTCCTTGTAAAGTGGACACACATACTTCTTTATATGTGACAGTCTTTGTCGTTTCACATAACAAATTACAACAAGTACCACACAACTCCACTGCTCAAATGTTGTGGGCCGCTCTGCAAAAGCACAAATTAAAGATATATTTCTTTTCTATACACATGTATCCAAATAATTAAATTAATCAAGTAAAACAAGTTATTTAATGCTCTCATTTGTTAGCCTTAATGTCATTACAAATTTTTGAACCACTGAACAGCATGTCTTCATCCTGTCTTCCTTCTCTCACCTCAACCAATCACAGCAGATGGCCCCGCCCCTGCCTGAGCCTGGTTCTGCTGGAGGTTTCTTCCTGTTAAAAGGGAGTTTTTCCTTCCCACTGTCGCCAAAGTGCTTGCTCATAGGGGGTCATATGATTGTTGGGTTTCTCTGTATGTATTATTGTAGGGTCTACCTTACAATATAAAGCGCCTCGAGGCGACTGTTGTTGTGATTTGGCGCTGTGTAATAAAACTGAACTGAAGCGTTAAAATTCTTCATTACAAAAAAGTTTAATATATTTTCTAATGCTTTATCCCATCATTGATAATTAAATAACCTGTTCATTAATAATTGACACGCATTAACAGAATATTATAATAAATAAAATCATTATTGTGTGCTTGTTGTGTAGACATGCAGTCCTGACATGTTATTGTGGCTTTTTTTTACTCAGAAGGTCCCTCCAGTCCGCTGGTTAAAGGAAGCCCGTGCTTGATTAGACTCCTGAGTAGTGATCCTTGAGCCCTTGAGATTCCTGACTGGACAAACACCCTTTCTTAATCACGCTGTTTTCCCCACAGACCTCTCTGTTTGCAGGGTTTAGTGCTTTAGGGGACTGTGGTTGGTCCTCAGAGGTGGTCAGTCTCCATGCTACATGCATTTGTCCTGCAGAGTTCAACGACACCTGGTTGCACCTGTTGTCTCATGTCTTGTTGGTAGTTGTTGAGTTTTGTTACACTGACTTCACACAGGTGAGATGAGAAATAGACCAGTAACCCACAGCTTGGCACTCATAGTAAACTCCATAATAAACATTATACACCTTATCTCTAATAACATTGATCTTTCCTCGAGAAATAAGGTAAGGAGGTTAGGCCCACAGATTGTGTTATTCTAAACTCAATTTCCACTCTGTACAACTAAGCTGCTGTCACTCGTGCAGCTACTGATATGAAATATTACAGGATGTCAGTAATGCAGCAGGCTTTGAGGTGCTTATATATTGGTTGACCACACAACAGCATATGTCCTCTCTGTTATAGATCATATCAGCTCCTCAGGTTTCCCTTATTTCACACATAAAATCTCAGAACTGTAGTTTTCTTATATTACTCCTATTACTGTGAATTAATGTTTATTGTCTTTAATAACTACATTGTGTTATGTTAAAAGAGTCATACCCGGACCAAAACCCAACCCAGCTGCATTTCTATCATACTGAAATTCTTACACATCCACATATACGTACACTCATCATAGGCGTGAATGTCATGGTAATTTTATGCTTTTATGTTGTCTTTGAGCTGTTCTTTTTACAGGGTTGGATAATTGTACAGCAGAGATTTTAAAACACAAGAATAGATGTAGTCCATGTGTCAGCGGGTCAGGAGGACCAACACATATCTGTCTGTGTGTTTGCAAATATAAACGGTTACATCAGATTTAACCACCTTACCTACAAGTCCAATCGTTCCACCATACCACAGCTGTAAAAAGAAATCTCTCTTTCTGCACGTTTTTCCTTCACATCTTTGTGTTTTTTAAGCCGTCGGTGCCACACGGGTTTCCTCCATCTACCTGCTGTGCTGCAGTAACTACCATGTAAGTGCTGGAGTGCTAAATGGCCCTGTGCTGAGTGTTTTCTGAAGAAATTTTCTTTCTGTTTGTCTCTTCCTCGTACGTTATTTTCTCAGTCGCTGTCAGTCTTTTTTTTATCTCTTTCAGCGTCCTTCATTCTTCGATTCATTCGCTCGTACTCACACGTACGCGCACACGCTCAGTCACTGGCTCATCTGTCTCTTCTCAAGCAGCACGGTTCAGATAGAGGTAATGGCTCTGGGTAATTGTTCAAATTGTCACTTGGCCTTTTGGTGAGAGCGATGAGGGGAAGAAAGTACTCTTCTTGGAGTAATTCTCTGTCTTTCTCCTGTCTCTGTCTTTGCTCCTTCTCTTGGTCCCCTCTCTTTATTTAATTTCGACCTGGAAAGATTTACTGGTGCAGCTCTTTGTTTCTAAATGCCAGACTCAAACGAGTACAGTACACCAAAAAAAACACTTTTCCCTTTCTTACTGTCTATCATGCTTACAGCACACGGAAACAGACACACAGACACACACAGGCAGGGATACGTGTTGGTAAAAATGTGTTGCTCGGGCTGGGGGTGCTTATTATTGTCTAGAATACCACAGGGACACTGCAGCACTTATTTTTAATGCTACACCTGGGTGTGTGCATGTCTGCATGTCTCATCATGTCTTTTGTGCCACCTTTCATGCATGTTTGTCATTGAATTTATTTTTTCATATACACATCTATAACTGTGTTATTAACAGTGTTTGGACAGAAACTGAAAAACGTGTTTTTGAAAAGCATCATTCTAAAAATTGATGTGAAAAACATAAAAAACATGAAAAAAGGGGAACAAAATGATGAAAAGTTGTACAAGTGGAGGAAAAACCCCAAACAAAGAAAAATAACACCTGGTGGAGTGAATCACAGCTAATGGGGTTAATGAGAAACATGAGTGGGTGTAAAAAGGGCGTTCCAGAGAGAGAAAGTCTTTCAGATGTGAAGCTGGGGAGGAGTTTGCCAGACTGTGTGGATGCATAGTTTCAAAAATGTGCTAATAATAAACAATAATATGAAGATTTTTATCATGAATTTCCATATTTGTAAAGGAATCATTACTTCCTAATGATATAACATAAACCTAAGCTCCATAAGCTGCCATCCAGACAGAAGAGATGTCGCTTACTCCAGTCAGACAATCCCGCCCAGTTGGAGCATTATGAAAATAACTGGTGAGCAGCTGAAATCGTTAAAGAATAGCAAAAAATTTGGCTTTCAAATAAAGCTTACAAAGTAACCAGAGCTGAGAAATGATGCCAGTGTTGGAATAACAGCACAAACTGCAGCTGCAGTGCCTCTAAGTGAAGGCTGCTGAAGGCTGTCTGCAAACACAAGCCCATCTCCAAAGACTCCGTGTTAACATGAGCAACTTTACAGCTTTGAAAAGGACGTTTCCAACCTGATGGAAAATAATAGTTTAGTCCTCATCCACCTGGATGCTGTGGTTAGGGGCGTGGTCCGTATGCATTGACATGTGTCCCTGACTCAGCCCGTTGAGCAGGGGTGGGCAATTCCAGGCCCCGAGGGCCGGTGTCCTGCAGGTTTTAGATCTCACCTTGGGTCAACACACCTGAATCACATGATTAGTTCGTTACCAGGTCTCTGGAGAACTTCAGGACATGTTGAGGAGCTAATTTAGCCATTTAAATCAGCTGCGTTGGTTCAAGGACACATCTAAAACCTGCAGGGACACCGGCCCTCGAGGCCTGGAGTTGCCCACCCCTGCCGTTGAGGCCGACCACTGTGTGCTAGGCCTGCATTTTGTTTGAAGACCACCAGGCGGTGATAACAAAAACCCCTTCTAGTCCTGTAGAAGCCTTTGGGAAGTCTTGGCTTCTGTCTTGGACTCTGTAAACACTTTGCTGCTGAGTTTATGGGCTCATTCACTTTTTCGGGTCATATTGAATATTCTCCATATTATCCATGATGTGATTGTTGGCTAACGTGTTGCCTATCACAGGTCATCAGCCAATGAGCGAGAGGTCTGACAGTCAGACCCGAGCCTCCTTGTCACGTGTGGTTTTGGGAAACCGAGATGGGAATGGTAATGATGCTAACGGTAAAAACCAAATAATGATGTCACTGCAGCTAGTCTGTGGTTCAAACCAGTCGGTGTCTGTGCTTTTATCATCAGTTGGCCTGTTCAAAGAAGAAATGCTGCAGCACAGTGGTGAACACGCACCTCTCCTAAACCTTTTCCTGAGATGTCGCAGTACATGTCCACTTATCCGGGAAAGGAAATTCCAGACAGCTGATTCAGTTTATCTAGACACAGTGTTTTCATTGGGAGAAACCTGTATTACTCATCCATGGACGTCTTTGTCTCCGCTGACTGCACGCCCACACAGTCCACATGGTGAACAGGGAGGAATGCTGGTTTGAGCGAGGAGTAAACCGACTCCGAACCGAGGAGGGGGTCTAAGAGTAAATCTATACTATCTCACAATGCTGTGATTGCAGTCACCCCCAGGTCTCTGTGTATAGTAATCATAGCCATTAGTGGTTATGGCAGTGTGTCAACGCCTGTTACACGGCCGGGAAAACCTGCAGTCAGCTGAGACCAAAGAGCTCACCTGGACGATGGAAGGTTCCTCCTGCTGAAGTTGTTGCCTCCAGATGAACTGAATCAGTGTTGTTGTTTTTAAGTACTGAATTAATGATTCTGTTTTGAACTGAACTTGGTTTCATTAATTGCACTAAATGATTCTGACGTGCACTAAAAACTACATTAACACCCAAGTGAAAAAAACCACACTTCACTCAGCACGTGTGTGCTGTAGTGTGTGTTTCATGCTTCATTGTTTCATTTACCTGCTGCAATTTAAAAATTTCAGCAGAGAAAAAAACATTAAAGAATAGTTTAATTAACTTTAATATTTTTTCTCATTAATTAATTTGTTTTTTTAAATGTTATATCTCAGTGCTTTTGTTTCCTTTGCTGTTCAGAATTAAAACAACTCCATATTTATTCATGCACATTACCAAAGGGAAGACGGATGGCGTTGGCTTTGTCACGTTCATACAGATGAAGACACATAAAGTGCACACGCAGACACAGAATGCATTAATACTAATTTATCATACCGGCTGTGGTAGCATTTTCAGGGAACACTTAGCCTGATTGGTCATTCAATAATTAGTAATATCACTAATAGTTTGCTCTTTTTATCCGCTTTTAGCAATTATTAGATTGGACCATGAACGCTAAACGCTTGCAGCCCATTTGTTAAAAGCATAGTTATTCAAGGATTATCCATCACTGAGTCAAAATGGAAAATCTGCTTCTTTATTCTACACGTTTTGGAGAACCATTAATGCTCCAAGTATTGATTAAGCTGTCCAATTCTGACAGACTAATATATTCATTTTTCCCTGCAGTAGTCCTCAACATATTTCAAATAAATCTTTGTCATTGAATAAATATATCTTTCATTTCTTATCAAGCTTTAGATCTTTCAATCATTATTTTTTAATAAACTTTTACTTTTCGTCCAATTAAACTGTCCGTCTTTGTGGGAATGTCTCACATTTCTTATAATTATTAATTCCTCTGTGGGCTGTGATTTACTGACACTGCTGAATTTGCAGCTTTGTTAATACTTCTAACCTCTAAAAACTAAATGAACTTTTATTGTTAATGTTTCAAAAAAACCTGATTATCATCATGAAAGCGAGCTAATTCCTTCAAATAAGAGCAGCGACTCCAGTTTCCAAACTGCAAGAGGTTCAGTGTCTGTAATTAGAAGTGTTCAGAGGAACGCGCTCGTGTCAGTGTGAATAATGAGAAACATTTATTCGTTCAGATTCATTTACTTGTTTTAAATTAGCCTCTGATAAGTAACATACATCGGTGGCCTTTTGTAATTAATATGTTGCTCTTCCAAAGAGACACAGAGTGAGAGAGGCTGTTACTACACACATTTATTAAATGAGACATACAATTAAGCACCAGGGGCTTCGCAGTTAATATACGAGTGACTGTTATGACAGGAGGTTACTATAATTAATGTTACCTGTCATCCTGTTTCTAATTAAGCTCACGTGACGGCATCGACAGCCAGGCCAGACTAATTGATTTGCAAGCCGCCAAACAGCAAACATATGTTTGCTATCTGTCATTCTGCGGCGAACGTGACCTTGCCTTCCTCGTCTTGTCGCGTCACCTGTTGTCTCTGACTTTACGTGGATTTCGTGACTCGCCCCGACTTTCTTCTTCCTTGCTCTTCCTCGCCCTGGTCTCATTTGTCTTCCTCTCAGCCTCTCTTCGTTCCATCTCTTCGTCTCTGACAGGTGGAGTAGGTCATGTGGCAGTATTGGGGGGCCTGAGGTCAGAGGTTAAAGGTCATATGAGTCCATTAGTGTCTACCACCAACGAAGAGACTTATTGACCTGCGTGTGTTTGTCTCCATATGCTCAGACAAGCATGCTCTCGGGTCTGATGTCCCCCTGTGATATTCACCAATATTCATATGTGAGTTTGGGTCATTCTTACAAATAATAATAAAAATTCATATAAAAATAAATCTTCAGTTCTTTGCAAGTGTAGTTTGTGTAGTTTTTAGAAGTCTAAATTCTAAAAACATATTAAAATAATGAACGTAAAGTCTGTCACTAAAGACTGATTGATAACATCCAAATGTCCAAAAGTATTAGGCTTCACGAAAAATGGGATTTTGTGGATGTGTTCTTTCTGATTTTATTGAATTATGAAGTTTAAATGTCTACTCTGAGGAGAAATCGACCAGTTACATTGTTTCATTGATCCTGCATCTGCGAGAGCTCGTTTCCACCAGCACTGACCCGAAGCCCAGCCAGGTCTGCCGAGGTGCGTTTCCCAGTCTGATGATGAGTCAGCTTTACAGGCAGAAGCAGTCGGGTCAGTCCCGTCGGCTGACAGACCTGTGGCTTTATGCAAACTTTACACTATGGTATAATAAATGTGATTCACACTTGTGTTTACCTTCTAACAGGATCGGCTTCATATATGAATTGTTATTTGTTCACTTCACTCATTTCTTTGTTCTTTTCTTTTGCTAAACTCTGAATTTTAGACAGTTTATATCAAAATACATAAACTTCCTTGGCTTAGTCACTCATTACACTTTTATTTAAACCGTAATTACTTAATTTGTCCATATGTCTACAGTATACATATAATTTTTGTCTGTGGGGATTTTATTTTGATGCTTGTTTCAAATGTCTGCTCTGTGTCTGTTCTCTGCAGGCAGCTGGTCCCACTGTGGAGAGGCCAGCAGGGGTGGAGCGGCCAGCCAAACACCCCTTCAGTGGAAGGTCAGTTTGTATTTGTGTGTGTGTGTGACTGACTTCTATGTGTTACTAATAGCTCACCTTGATAAACATGTAAAATATATTTTAAAGAAGTGTGGTCATGAAGCTGGTTGGAGCAGAGATGGAATAATGACTCACAGAGAGCAGCAAAGATGGTGGTGGAGCGACTGGAGGCTGCTGTTGTTTTGATTTGGTGCTTTGTAAATAAAGTTGAATTGAACTGAACTGAAAAAACAAGCAGTAAAAGAAGAAAAAGCCTGTTAGTGCCCAGGTACGTCTCTGGATGGCTGCCGGGTGCTGAGGCTGTGGTTGCGGATAGTTCTTGTTTGTGTGCATGTTTGTCTACATTTGTGTTTACTTCTGTTTATATGTGTACTTCTGCCCTACTTTCCCTTCATTAAAGCTGTATTCTAATCCAGATCAAGGCCTTCGCAGATACAGTGCAAAAAGCTCCATCATTAGCTCACTACAAAAGATTGCACAAACAGGGTCAGGGTCACAAACAGAAACGCAGAAACCCACTCAGTGAACACACACGGCCACGCAGAGACCGCCACACTCACATGGGCTGAAAATAAACAGCTACAAACACGCTTGCATCTTCTTCTTTTTTTTTACTTTCACAGGCAGACACACATGCAAACACTAATGAGTGCAGTAATTAAGTGTTCAGGGCGTAGAGTGCCCCGTGCCTCCTTTGGGCCTTTTAGGCATGTGTGTACATGTGTTTGTTTTGGTAGTGAGGAGGGCAGGCTGCCACATTATAACACAGGGAGAAACAGTCCACAGTATACACAGTAATCTGTAAATCTGTGCAGGAGTACTGACAGTGAGGCTTTAGCCAGGTGTGTTTCTGTGGTCAAGCCCTGCATTAAGCTCCTCCCTCTACAGAAGCCTGTACTGTGAGATGGTTTACATTTACACCGGAGCAGATTAGCATGATACCGTACGCTGCACTCTCGGCTTGCTCTGGGGCAGGTTACCTTAGACCCATCAGTCGAGAGTGACCAATCGATTTTCTGGAAGACGGTGTCAGATTCCCAGAAAACTTTTAGGGAGCTTGTGAAGGTTCATCTGTCCCTGACAAACACCAGTAAGAAATGCAGATTCTAAGCTGCAGCTTTCTACACTGTTTTTCTCTCTTTTGGCTGAATACAATTTAAAAGCAATTTCATTGTTCCATAAGCTTTAACACAGAAATATCCTGAGAACAGGCTACCTGAGCCTCGTCCTTGTTGACCTTATATCAAATTTGCAAGTAAGCCTCTTTCCCAGTTTGAATTATGTTGTATATTTGCACTCAGGCTGTTCTACACCACTGGGATTGCAGCTAAGAGAATATGGCAGTGAGTGTCTTCATGAAAAACTGGAGCCACCGCTCATTTATTCATATTTCAGTAGGAAAATGGGAAATGGATGCTGCAATTTATTGAAACGTGCAAACATAAATAGTTTAAGGATTGTAAGAAAAAACAGAGTTGGTACAATTCTACCAAAGTTGTAAGTCGGTAAATGGTGTGAAGCCTCTGAGGCTCGTCTGATTTTACTGCTTCAATAATGTTGAGCTGCGAGCTCTGGGAGGCCCAATCCGTGATAACATGTTTCTATCCAGGAATGCTTTTACTGCATGTTTCAGCGTGTTTGGGATCGTGCTGAAAAATAACGTCATTGCCACCCTTTGGTGCCATTTTAGCCGCTTAGTCAAAGGAAAAGTTCTAAAATGAAAAGATTCACGATAGGGCTGCTCGATTATGGCAAAAATGATAATCACGATTATTTTCACTGAAATTGAGATCTCGATTATTTGACGATATTTATTTAACAATAACAATGTATTGAATAATGACTTTAAAGATTGTCAAAAATAATATAAAATAGTGTGCAAATACTGATAACAGTGCAAATGTTTGCAACATAAAAAATAAATGAAAAATGTAAACATCTATGTTTAGTGAACTTTGCAGTGTAGCTCTGTGGTGCAGCTACGACACCGTAGCAAAGTTTACACACTGTGTCTACTTGATCCACGTCTGACTCCGCGAACCCATAATGTTTCCACACCACTGAAGTTTTTTTTTTACCTCTCTTTTCAACCAATGGCAGTCCCTCTCCAAATAACTTCTGCTTAGCTTTCCGAGCTTCCCTCGGGTCCTCTTAATGCAGCCACCCCCGGGCCTCGGACCGGTACCGTGAGTCGTTTGGTACCGGACCGCGAGAGTTGAGGCTCAGGTGTGAAATGTATGGTTTTTAGGGTTTTTATCGGTTTTCAGCGTTATTTTGTTATCGTTTTTATCGTTTACTCGGTTTTCCTGGGTCTTTTCACGTGTGTTATGAATAAATCTTCTTTTTTTCGGTACCGGTATTAGTTTTATTTTAAGGTGTCGCGGATAAATACAACAAAGGCCGGTCCATGAAAATATTGTCGGGCATAAACTGGTCCGTGGTGCAAAAAAGGTTGGAGACCGCTGCTCTTAATTGATGTGACAAGTGTTCGAAATGCAGAGAGGTGCGCTCGATTCGCCACACGGAGCAGCGCGAGAGTAAAGCACGAGGGAGGGGCTAATAATCGTCTGAGTCATTTTTAATGATCGTTGAAAGCCCAGATCGTAATCGAGATTAAAATTCGATTAATTGAGCAGCCCTAATTCACGATAAAAATGAAGAATTCTGTGTGAAACTGTAGCACCAGCCTGTTTCTCTGTTAAACTTCCTGTTTTATAACAATATCGTCCTCTGATTAAAATCTAACAGGTAAACAACTTTATCTAGTTTTCTAACTTCCTGTGAATTGGCAGCTGAGGCTGAGAGATGAAGGACGTCATCACGTACCCGACGTTTAAAGAAAGCCCAACATTGTTTTGGTTGAGAATACATCCCTCTAATACTGATAGTGATACTTTAATTTTGCCACAGCTCGCTGTTTCTTCACGTATTTTTTGTGTCATTTATTTAGTGACGATCACAGATACGAGAAATTCAGAGCTTTCTGTCAGATGTCGCAGCGCAGACTTCTTGTGGGCTGACTACTAACTATTCCAGAAAAATCCTGCATGGCGTTGTTGAAAAGATTGCTTTGCCTAACAAAGTCACAGAGTAACTGCCTGATATTCGTGACGTTACCTGAACCTGTTAACGCTCGTGAAAGTGCCCACACACCCAAACAGACTGACTAATATAAAAACCAAAACGGTAAATGAGTCAGCGGCTGTTACAAAGTGATCCATGTGCAGCGCTGACCTCCGCTAATGTAAAGTTTATTACCGAGTGCAGTTAACACTCAGTTAGGACAACATGTAGTTAACCTGTAAAGGAGAATTATGAATGTGTTGTAAGAATAATGTGCCACCTTAGCCTCTGCTTTTAAGGCTGTGCAACCACGGAGCACACGCGGGAATTAGATCACACACACGTAGACGACACGGAAGCAGCCTCCGTGACAGATGTGGGCACTACCTGCTCTTTTTTCCCGGCCTTTCTATGGCGTCCTCATTAAATCATGACTTACTATAACGCACAACTTTGCCTCCTGAATTAATGGACGGGCAAACTAAATGGGAACAACCTGAGTCTGATTACCTCTTGTGACACTTTGCCGTTCAGCGCAGTAAATATAACAGTTAATATTTAAGACACCCGCTGAGATTTGTTTTATTTTCTCTATAACGTTTTTTTTTTCGCATACACCAACCATCTCATCTGTGAGTAATGTAGACGTGATGTAATGGTTTCCGTGGTCGCTGGGGAAACGATCCTTGAAATTGCAAAAAAGTCCAAAATGAGAGGAGTGCAGCCATAAATACTGGAGTGGAGAGCCATACGTTAGAGGAACACGTGCGTCCGTGTGACAGAGTATGAGTTTTGTGCGCCGTGTGTGTGTTTTTGTGCGTGTTGTCGTCCTCCCGGAGTGTGTTTGCGTGCGAGCATTCGTGCACCTTTAAATGTGAAGCTACACCTATAAATACGGTTATGGCTCATCATAATTTTTACCGCGCTGCATGCACACCAGAAAACTCATTACGTTTGAATCAAAATGTCCTTTTTATACAGGGAAACAGATTTACTGTAAATTGGTTTATTGAAATAGCATTTCAGCTATATTATGTTTCTTTGTGAATAAGGCAGGCAGAGTATCGGAGGTGTTTTAGAAGCTATACGAGCTGAAAAGGTAAGTAGGCTTCACCGAGTGCAGAAAACAAACTGGAAGGAAGAGGTTTAGCCTTGGTTTACCAGCGTATGAATATGTATTTGGGGACTGAACACTTCCGTTCGTTGCCAGTGAATTTTACTCTGCTGGTGTTTTGATACTAATCTGCTTATTTAGTCTCTGCCTGCAAGTTTGAACCGAGATTGCGGCGTTGATTATTCTTATTACCGAGGGTCCTTTTATGACGTGCGTTTATGTGTGCTGTTGTGATATTCTTAGTTATGAGCAAAATGGAAATGATGCAGGGATAAAGGACTGGATATAAAGCCATCGTGTCGACATTTAAGCGTCAGTTATATCATTTTTTTTTTTAGGATATTAGGATTCCTGACTGTAAGAAACCTGTTATGTTGTGAACTGAGAAAAGAAGGACAAGCTTCATATAACTGGGGGTTAAATTACACCCTAACCCTGTCACCCAGGTGTCATGTAGGCTGCAGGGAGTAATGTTGGCTGTAAAATTACACAATCTTTCTCATCCTTTAGGAACTATTTCAGTTTTCTTTGTAGCCCAAAATGGTTGAGGAGTTAATGTGAAGCGCACATGGGAACATCTTTGTCTGTGTTCATAGTACGCTATGAATGCTTTATGCTGCCATGATACACCAAATATCCTGGTACACTGCTTATAAAGCTTATCTACTGCAAAAGCATTAAAATTACATAAAATAGTGCCGACTGATGATTTCAGTACAGCTTAAGAGTCAAAGGCAGTCTTTCCGTGGTGAACTCATTGCTGCCGGCAGGGGCAACACCAAAGTGACTCCATGAGTTTCTTTTTATTGTTCATTTCCATTGAGTTACCGGTTCTGTCAGTAGTTAGCGAACACAAAGTAATGTATTTGAAAGCATTCCTGAATCATCCAGCTAAGAAAAACTGAGGAAAACACTTGGAGTGATGAAAGTAACGTCCAGATGAACAGACGCAGCTTTCTGGGATAAACTAATGTACGACTTATTAGCTGTATGTGGTGTCGTCATCCTCTGTACTCAGACACGATGGCACCAAACAGGCTCTAAAAAACTCTTAAATCTAACTTCACAGGCAGTTTTAAAGCTGCGATGCTTTTTAGAGTAGGGCTCCATGGTCTAAATTAGGGCGAACACATGCGGCGTTTCACCTTTCAGCTCTTTTGCAACCTCGGCTATCGCCATCTGGTGGAACTCGCAGAGAATGCAGCTTTAAGAACAGAAAAAATAAGAAACTTGGATTTTACGAGCTACAATGACCTTTGAAAGATTTTTTCTTAAATCAAACCAAAGTTAATCAAATAAAAACTACATTTAAAATGTAGTACTACTATTTACTATTGCTACTGTCAGGGCCGGAGTGGCTGTACTGCAAAGATTGTCTCCAATCCTGAAACTGCAACATCTGGGCACAAGTCTTTGCTCTCTCTAGACAAGCCCTGAATAATGTGGTTTTGATGTAACGATGCCAGGAAAGAGTAAATTTGTCTCCATAGGTTTAGAAATGCGTTTAATATGATTCACAAGCATAAACCCAGATTTATAAATAATGTAAATGTGTGTATATTCTCTGTTTTTCAGCCCACCCACAAATACAGAGAAACATGTAAAACTATAATAGTTAAAGTTAAAATTTATAATCTACAGACAATATTCTGAATTTCCTCTTCACAGACTTGTTCACTTTTGAAAAGCTTCCTGTGCACGTGTCTGAAAATATTTGAGACGTTCGTTCGGTTCACTTACAGTTTGTTAAATACACGTGCGCAAAGTTCCTCGACATGCACAGATCGCATCGTGTGTGCATGTGACGTTTTGAGAGTCTTCCTGAATCCGTGCTCGTGCAGATAAACAACTGTAGGCTGGATTCAACTGCTAGAGGAAAACTGGGACATCTCAGCTTCCTGTGGAGTCCCCTTTCCTCAAAGACACAGACGTTTTTTTTTTTTCTAGATAAACAGAAAAGCTCATCACGCCTCGACTAGAAGACTCACGCTTACCAGTTACAGATGCCTGGATCTAGTTGTCCCACGTCACGTACAATATATCTAGATTCAGAGATTAATTAGCATAATATTATGCTCGTCTGTCTGCTGTTTTCCCAGCAGAGGAGCATCCAGCATGTAGCAGCAGCTTATTTAAACTTTCATAGGCATTTTACATGTGTGCACAGGAGGCTTTTTGAAAATGAAATGATTACATTTGTGAAGTTTTGTGTAAAAATGATCAGTATTTATTCCACAACACCACACTGCTCTGTGAGCGGCTGACATAACCAGGACTTGGGGCCTCTGAGCCTGGACTCGTTCAAAATTGTATCTTTCTGTTTTTGCGAGAAAACGCCAGGGCAGCGGTTCATGACCTGAAGCTTAGACATCCGTGTTGTAGATGAGATCCTTCAGCGTGACCTTTTAAAACAAACCAGGAATAACGATGAAGTGAAAAAGTTTTTAAGACGTCTGATATTCCTCCTCATCGATAGGCCCAGAAACAGTCTGATAAAGGTTGATTCCCTTCATACTCCTGCACCAGTTGTAGGGTTTTCCTCCCAAAGGTAACGTGTCTGTGTAGGTAATTCAGGTGAAACATCTTCAGCAAACTTGTGCTGTCGCTTTGCTTTCCAAGCACCTTCGATCTGATCGAGGTTGTTACTGTTAACTTTACCGCCTCTTAACTGTGACAAAATCACGTTTATTGCACTTTGCTCTTATGGATTAAATACTATCACTGGTACTTTTGTTTGTGAAGGCTCTCATTTATTTTATACTTTGAGTTCTTGTGTATTTTCTCACACTTATCTGTAGTATTTTGTGTATTTTTACTGCTTTGCATTCACTCTGGCGCTCTGCGCTTGAAAGACTGGCTTTGAGGGGAAAAAGGAGGGCGAGAGAGCAGGATAAATAAGAGGGATGGGACGAGAGGGAGGAAGAGAGCGCTTTGGTAATGCACATCCTCTGTTTTTGTTATTTCTCCTCTGTCTGTCTCTCATAGCGAGGATCAGTGAAGTGGCAGGTGGATAAAGGGAACACCTGCTCTCTTCATCTCTCTTTCGCTCCCCTCTCTTTGCTTTTTGCCTCTTTTTTTCCGTCTCTTGTTCTCTCGTTGCGCTCCCTCTCTCCTTCCTCGAGTCTCACCCATTTTGTCTCTCCCTTTCACCCCGACTTCATTTTTTGCATTGATGCAGCCTGTCAAACATCTCACAGAAGAAAAAATGAGAAAGGAAATGCAAATGGATCTGAAGTGTTTGTGTGCGTCGGTGTGTTTGTGTGTGCGTGCCTGTGTTGTAGTTAGTGTTAGAGATCAGAAGCGCAGCAGCAGGAAGGATGGAGGGAGGGGTGGATGTTATTTTCCCTCTTGTATTAATTCTTTTCATTAGCCCTGTCTGATTAATTCAGTGCCTCCTCCCGCCTTCATCTCACTGTATTTTACTTCTAGACCTTGGTTGCTCGCTACTTTCTTTTCTCCTTTGTCCCTGTTTTTCTCCTGTTATACATCAGTGTTACTTTTCTTTCCGCTTCCTCTTTCTTTCTCCTTTCATGCCGTGTTCAGACTGATTCTGTGATGTGAGCAGGGCGGTATTGGTCGCTTTCTGTGACCAAGGCTGAAAAATCTCAGTAAGTGTTTGTTTTAAATAAAGTTAAGTTTATTATTGTGATCACTAATGCAGGAAAACATCTCAACTTTACATTGTCATTCATAACACCAACGCAAATCTACTTAGCCAATCACATGACAGCAACTCAGTGCATTCAGGCATGCAGACATGGTTAAATCAAAAAACTACTCTGAGCCTCTCTGAGCACACAAAATCTCAGAGCAGTGTTTCCAGCACCTCATTAAATCTGTGCCACGATGAATCAAACCGGCTGACGGGTGTAACGCAGTTCATGGTGTACCTAATGAAGTGGCAGGGGCACGTATGCTGATGAACTGTCCTCTAATGCTCAAAATTTCAGTCATCATAATGACTCCTGCTCCGTTCCCCGTACTAACTTTATATACATACCTACTTAAGTCTAACACCCTCCTGGGTGAAGGCCGTCAGTGGAGTCCTCCAAAGTCCTTGGTCCTGGCTGCGTTTACTCTCATGATCTCAGTTTTATCTTTGTGGATGTTCAGTCCTACAGCTGCTTGTGCGCTTGTCTTCTCTTGCGTTTGCTGGTGGCTGCAAGATAGTAACAACAAATCTTCAAAAATAATTGTAAAAACAATGCAAAATCCAGGTCTTCCAGCTGTGTCCACTGGATTTCCTTTCTTCTTCCTTCTGTGATTTTCTTCTTTAACCCAGCGGTCTCCAACCTTTTTTGCACCACGGACCGGTTTATGCCCGACAATATTTTCACGGACCGGCCTTTAAGGTGTCGCGGATAAATACAACAAAATAAAACTAGTACCAGTACCGAAAAAAAGAAGATTTATTCATAACACACGTGAAAAGACCAAGGAAAACCGAATTAACGGGGAAAAAAAAAAAAAAAGATAACAAAATAACGCTAAAAACCCTGAAAACCAAGCATTTCACACCCGAGTCTCACTCTCGCGGCCCGGTACCAAATGACTCACAGACTGGTCTGTGGCCCGGGGGTTGGGGACCGCTGCTTTAACCCGTCAATCACTCACAGGATTGGGAATGGTGATAGCAGGCATGCTTGTCTCACCCCAGTCTGGATCTTAAACTCATTAGGAAGTTAACCGACTTCATTGGTACTACGAGGTTCTCTGTGCACACCATCCAAAGCCTTTTCATAATCCACAAAGTTGACTTACGCTCTCGAGTTCAGCTCAGTTGACTGTTCAAGGATGATGCGCAGGGTGGCAGTTGGGTCAAGACAGGATCTGTTTTTTCTAACTGTACATGCTCGCGAAGTAATCTTTACTGTAAGCTTGAAAAGGCACGCTCCATTAATGCTGTCTGCATTTATTTCAGGATCCAGAGATGTGACTGGTTTAGATGGGATATGTTATCCTTCCAATTTATTCCATGGGCCTGTCTCATTTGGATCAGCCAAAAAAAAGTCCAGGAGTCACCTTAATCACATGTAATCACATGTCATACCCATTATACGGTCATACGACCGGTCATAGCCAGAGCTTATGACCATGTCATGACCTCTGGCTATGACCGGTCGTGGTCTGACACAGCACCTGTGGTAGCACCAACCCCATCACTTTACATTTCCTTATTAGCATACAACACAATGGTGTGCTTCACCAACACACGGAGAAATCGTATGTGTGTAATGACAGTTTCCAGTGTGATCCAGTCAGTTTTCCGGTTACACACTGGGAGCATGCTCTAAATTTTTAAACACCACTCTGTGTCCTTGCCTCTGTCTTTCTTCCCCTCACTTCCTGTTGTCTGGATTAAACTCAAATCTGCTGAGTAGCGATGAGGCAGCATTAGCTTTCTGTGTGAGTGTCTGTGTCTGAGACAAGGAGAGAGGGAGAACTTGTTTCTACACTTTGCATCTTTCCCTGTTGCCACCCAGCATCATCAGTAACCCTCTCTGGAGTTTATCAGCATCTGTGCTGCTATCAGTTGATGGGGGGGTGGGGGGTTTACGAATGGATGGATGGTCTAGAGAGAGCGGGAGACAAAACGAACAGATAGTCAGAGACGGAGAGGGGAGGGCAGAACAAAAGCACAAAACCAAGTTCAGACAAACTGGCTTCTAAAAACACTCACACATGCACGCAGGGAGCAGAGAGAAGGTCAGGAGAGGATTAATGGCTGTGCGCTGATAGATAAACTAATCAAACAAACAAAGACTTCAGCACACACATGCATTAAAACACAGGCAGAATGTAAAGCAGATACATACTTGAATAATCGAAGCTAGACAGAGACACTGAGAGACTGAAAGCAAGTCAGAAATCCTCCGAGAAGGATGCCACATAAAAGTTGTGACAGGCGTGCGCACACAGCAGCAATCTGCACTTTTATTGACTTTGATTAGAGTGTTGGCATCGCCTCCTCTGCGGCCTGGGTTTGCAGACATGGATTAAGTCCTCGACAAAAAGTATTTTTAGCTCAGTGAACGGATCCGTGGAAAATGACGTTTCAATCTTGGATAGCGCTTCTCCAAACTTTTCCTCCCCAGACCGGCACAGGTTTTTGTTCTGGTGGTACCACATGTGTGTGAGGGCTGCCTTGCTGTTTTCTCTCTGTCTTTTATTTTGTGTCATGCCTGATGATTAACCTGTCTGTATTTGGATACTTTTTAAGGCACATCTAAGCTTTTTATCTTGATTTCTGTTCTCTCAGGACTTTCCTAATTCTCTCGTCTCGTGCAAAAACTGAAGTAGTTCAGTTTTTCTTGTCGCTGTGCTACGTCAAAGCTACCCTTCCTTTCAGAATAACTGAACTTGTATTATTTTGTTTTCTTCCTCTCTGTATGTGTGTGTTCACTGTGTGTGCGCAGCCTGACCAGAATGGTGGAGATCCTAGGAGAGGACAGCCCTCTGGGAATCCACGTGGTTCCCTACTGCTCGTCGCTCAGCGGACGGTGAGTTGTGCTCACAAACTCACTTGGCATAGACAACACACATCCTTCTACTTAAACCCTAATTCTCTACTTTAACCCCCAAAGACACTGTCAGATTACCATAGAAAGCATATACTAAAGTCATCCCGTCATAATCCTGTTATTTGCTGCGCTGCACTACATAAACACCCAGAGATGCTCCCACAGTGGGGAAAAAGAAGAAAAGGCAAGACATAAGTGCACAGCTATGCAGGGCTCTACTTTGGGTGTGTGACAGTCGGGCAGTGGATGGGATTTCCTCACGGAAAGCAGGATAACTTTTTATGACTGTTCTCATGACTCACCTGACCTCACCAGTCTCCTGCTCGAATTCCTCGTTCTCTGTTTTTTCCTTTTTCACACACTCATCTCTTTGTTACCTTTTAACCTAGTTTCAGCATTTTGAAGCAGCAGTCTTTTTTGCGCATCGGTATCACCATCAAACGCTGTATTTTGTTCAAGTTAAGGACCCGGAGTACTGAACTGTTGCCATTTTCTTACATATTACCATTTCACTCTCAGTTTGTAAGTTTGAAGGTGTTTATATCGTCTAATACAAATAACGTTAAGATGTCCTGACATTGTTACTACTGTGTTTAAAGTCATTCAAGGAGCCGAGGTAAGCAGGCAGTCTTTGCAGCAGCGATTAAATAAACAACATGCAATGCTGCTCCCACATTTTCATAGAAGACACAATGCTGAGTGAGAGAAGAATCACCTGTGATGAGTCGTAATGCAGCGCGATGCACAGAATCAGGCGGCTATAGAAGCATGCATTTAAACTACATCATCACAGTCAAGCGCAGACTAAATCATGATTGTACGCAGATCTTATGACTTGTTTGTGAGAAACAGGATTTGTTTCTGTATAAAACTCCAGTTGTTATCGTTGCTGTGCTTCACTGATGTGCTGTGTTATAGCCAAACATCTCCTCTTCGGCCTGATCTTGAGTCTTTGCAACTTTGCAAACCAAACCGTGCTGGCGTGTTGCGTGCTTTCTCCTGGCGACCCTTCTAAACGCCACACTTGTCTTTTCCTAATTATGCTGTCATGAACTTTCATGTTTAACATGCTAACTGAGGCCTGTCGAGTCTGAGATGGAGCTGTTGGGTTTTTTGTGATGTCTCTGAGAACAGCACAGTCTGACCTTGGGGTGGATTTTCAGGGATGCTCAGCCCTCTGAACGTTAGCATGTGTCTTGAATATCTACCACTTCTCACTGCAGAATGATGAATAATCAAATTATTTGGAAATGACATTCTAACCCTTGTCAGACTCGTGGGCAGCAGCAGTTGCATCTATAAGCTCATTGCTTACATCTTTCCTCCCTGGCATCGTGTTGGCACCTGCTTAAAAGCTCCAGACCAGCAAACTTCTGTTTTTATAGAGGTGCTCACACTTGCTGATGATCAGTTACCCTCTTCATTCCTTTGGAAGTAGTCAGGGTGTTTTCACAGGACCACAGGGAGTCCTGTGAAAACTTTCTTTTTCACAGGACTGTAAGTTATTGTAGAAACCCACAGTGGAGCTTGGAGATAAAATGACCATAACTGTGGTAAAGTAAACCATATGGAGACTCGTCTGTCTGCATGCAAGAAGTTCTGTGCGTTTGTGAACCTGTGCATGGAAAACGTCCTTTAATCTCTCGCTCTGTTCTTGCATGTTCTCCGTCAGGGCTCTTGGTCTGTACATCCGTGGAGTGGAGGAAGAGAGCCGCTCCAGAAAGGACGGCTTGTTTCAGGAAGACGAGTGCATCGTGAAAATCAACGACACCGATCTCCTGGACAAGACCTTCAGCCAGTGAGTACAGCTCTGTTGATCTGTGTTAGAATAAATGCACAGCCGTAGAATAAATAAACACAGCGTATCATGTTACAGTTAATGTCCACGTTGTGTACGGACCAAGAAAGAACTGCTTTACGTTTAGGAGCTGCTCTTTCTTCTGTGATTTTTGGTTAATGAAGCAATATAATCGCATTTAACTTTAGTAGGTTTGGATTTTACATTAAAATTACATTAATTTGTGGTATTGTTACCAAGTTAATGAAAAAACTAAACTAAAATGTAAACCTGTCTTCCCCTGCTGTCTCACCTTCTGTGAGGTAGCACTGCAAATCCAAAGAAATGCAGAAAAACACTTGGCAGATGTTTAGAAAGCGCTGCTTCTGGATTAGTGTGTGTGTGCGTGTGTGTGTGTGTTGAAGCTGGCCTCTGCGTGGCTGTTCCACGTCATTCCTTAAAGGAAAGATTTGTTCAACATTGGAGATCAGATGTTGGAGTTTGCTCACGGTGCCCCTGAAGCCTGAACAGGGCTACATAAACACGAGTGTTTAGAGATGTAATGTGATTACAGAGCATTAAAATGATAAAAGACACCCGTAAAAACAATTGCCACAGATTACAGGCACAGATGCGGATATTGTATTGATTACACCACATTACACTGTGTATTCAGTTCACACAACAGTTCCTGTCCAGTGTTCACTGTGGTAATGAGATTACGCGTGAGGTATTTTATGCTGTACTGTAGGTAAATGGATTATCACCGCTGAGGTTTGTACCTATTGTTCAAAGACAGGTGTGTAGCCCCCTGTGCACTCGCCGACACACACAAACACACACACACGGACAGTTTTTCTCCTGTATTACACCCTTAATCTTACATGTGATATATTGTCAGTCTGTTTCTCAGCATTAACAAAGTTGAATGGACTGTATTACACACACATACACACACATACACACACATGCTCTCTCAGTATTGTTCCGTCATGGCAGGTGTGATATTGTGATATGCAGCTTGATCCTGCAAAATACGTGTAAGTGGGCCACAGAAAGTCCACTGATCCCTCTGAAAGCTATGTCTACACACGCACACACGCACACACACACACACACACACACACACACACACACACACACACACACACACACACACACACACACACACACACACACACACACACACACACTCTGTCATTGTCCCTGTCCCTGTCCCTGTCTGGGAGCTGTTTTAGGGGAAGCCCGCTTGATTAGAATATCTTTCTTACTCAAATGGGCATGTTCTCATCTGTCCACTATGCTTCCAATGCAACCACACACACACACACACACACACACACACACACACACACACACACACACACACACACACACACTCATTTTCATATCTTAGTGAGGACATTCCCTAGCCCCTTACCTGAACGCTAACCTTCAAAACTGAATACCTAACCCTAACCCTCAGCCTAAACCCAACCATAACCCAACTGTAACCCTGACACTAAAACCACATTTTGAGCCTCAAAAATGTCTTCAAACTCGTGAGGACCAGTGTTTTGTCCCCATAAGTATAATAGCATGCCAATTTTCTGTCCTCACAAAGATGTCTAAACATGTACACACACATGCAGCTATCATATCCACTGCCATTGCCCTGTGGTGGCGTCCTGCGCCCATTAGCCCACACATCCACTCACTTCCTGTATCGGACACCATGCAGATGTTTTGGATTTACATTTGTAATAATAGAAAAGGACAGATTTCCATGAACCGCCAGCTACAAAGGTCTACTTTTATGGTCATTTTTGCTAATATTAGAGAGTTTAATAATTAGTATTATTCAATATTACAATACTCCCTCTGAATGAGTGAACTGACATGTTCAGCTCTCCTGGCTATGAAGTCTCTGAGTTTTCTCTGTGATTTTGCGTCCTGGCAGATATGATGCTCAGTCAGTTTGCCGTGAATGTGTATTACACGTGTATGTATTCACAGAGGGGGACTCTAACGTGGTGTGGGCCTGCCCTACTCTCACATTAGCCTCAGTTTCTGGTATCAGATTTAACAAGATGCTGGAAGCCTCCTTTGAGATGTTGGTCTATATTGAAAATTATGCGGATTTATCAGCTGAGCTCCTGATATCAGATATGGTTAGCAGTAACCAGTGTAACCAGTTTGACTGTACTGCTTCTTTGTGACATGCTGAAAGTGTCCATTAGTAGACGGCAATAAGAAATCCGTGTGGTCAGCAAAAATATCCATAAAGGCTTTTAATTGGTACCATGATTGATTTGATATTAGTGCCCAAGATGTTCCAATAAAACATTCTCAGCACGGAGACCCCCACCATCAGCTGTGACTGTGGAGTCCAAGTTTTCATGCGGTTGTTGCCAAATCTGACTTCATCAGTGGAAACTGAGCTGCTTCACACCAGATTTAGTGACGTTTGCTCCCTGCACTCAGGAACAGGCTCGCAGTGATGGAGGACAAAGCACTGACCCTGTAACAGCAATGAAATTCACTCCCTTAAAGCAACGACGGGACGAGAAAGGAGCCGGGCGTGGTCATCGTGCTGTGCTTTCTGAGACGTTGGTCTGCTGAGCACAGCTGCACAGAGTGGTTTCACTGATGTTAGCAGCAGCCAGTCTTACGGCTGCGTCTGATGTTGCTCGTAAAAAAAGGTGTTCCCAGATGTTTTTTAGAAAAAAAACATCAAACTGTGGTTTTAATTTTCAACAACAGAACAAAAATAATATTTACTCAGAGCCCAGCACAGGAAGACAACATATCATAGACACATTCCCACTAACACATCTTTAGCGTGGACGTGTCGTGAAGTCCAGTGGGAAGTGTTTTAATGTTACTGTGGGAGATCCACTGAAGTTTCTGCTGGCATAGAAAGTCAGAACGCTGATGATTGTTTTGGATTGAAGTATTTGGAAGACCAAAGAGTAACGGCACCGAAATCAGTCCCAGATTTTAAGATTTTCTGCGGTTCTCAGAGGACTGATGAACAATGTTTGTGCAGACCAACAGCAGTGTGGGAGACAGTGACACACACTCCCCACTCAGGACATAAAGGTGACGGCCTTAAGTTTGGAAAGACGACTGGGGGTGAAATGAGATCCCAGGAAACCCCGTCAGCTGTTCACATTTTAATTTCCTAATTTTGATCTTTATTGTTCTATAAACCGAACCATCCAAGCTAAGCACTGCTGTCCTAGATTGGATGTTTTCATAGTAAGATAACTAAATAAATAAGAACGCAGGTGTTTCAGTGAGTGTACTCCATGACAGCTGACTCTTTATTGATTTATTGATTGATTCTTCTACGTGGAAACTTCCCCACCTGAGTGGATCTTTAAGTAGTTAAAAAATCATTATAATTCCATACGTGATTTATTAGCTTCCACACAGGACTTTCTAAACATAGTGTCTGGTTACGGTTATTTCTAATCATTATAATGCGCTCGTAATCTGGGAGGGAAACGATACGCGTGTAATCAAATAAAATGCTAATAAACTGGATTTGCTCTGTCAGTTATCTGAGGAGAATAATGGTGTGTACTGCAGCTTCTGACACAACCGTTCCCCTAACTTACTTATTGTGATCTGATATAGACGAATCCCCTGCAAAATGATGTTTTTTTATAGATCATGAGATTATGATGGCCTTCTGCACAGGTGTCATGGCTCGGTGTTGTCTCCTGTCTTACTCCTGAGAAAAACATTACGAGATGCACAGAACAGCCAGCAGTAAGCAGCGGCACATTATAAAATGTGCGGATGTTATATTTCAGGTTAGGTTATAATGTCTTTATGTCAGAATTAACCTTTGCACACAGAAATATAAAATAAGAACATATCTGCCATTAGTTTGAACTCCTGTTTAGCTGATTATACATCAGCTTGTCAGAGCAGCACTAGCCAGTCTTAGAAATGAAAGTTAAAGTCTTTTAAGATGAATGATCCTATTGCAAAAATCAGATTTATATTTATCCATTTATATTAATTACCAATTAATTGACATTTTTTTGTCATTCATAATCATATTTATACCATGTGTCTTTTTGTATTTTTCTCCTGATTGAGTTATCTACCCTTCAGTAATTAGTTTCTGTGTCAGAGATAGATAACTGCTCTTCCTGTGTAATTGTGATTAATGACATGATTCCTTTTAACGTTCAGCGTGTGCCACTTGTAGTGCACGTAATGTGCTACAAACTTTACTCGACTCTTAAGTAAAACTTTCTCCTCGTTTTCGTCCTCTCAGATCTCAGGATGTGTTCCGTCAGGCGATGCGTTCCCCGGTTGTGCGCCTGGAAGTCGTGCCTTCTTTCAACAGAGAGCGCTATGAGAAGAGTCTGATTGGTCAGCTGTTTGGCAATAATAACGGTCCCACCGGCAGCCCCCGAACTGGAAACACCAAAGAGCCTCCGCCCCCTGTCAAAGCCAAACCTGTGTTTAAACCCTCGGAGAATTCAGCCGCGCGGCTGGCGGAAGAGACGGCCGGCCTCGAGCCGGGTTTTAGTGTAAGTTCCTCTGCTGCACATCCACAGACCGACACAGACTTTGCATCTGTCGTGCACGCTTTGTAAAAAGTTTGCAGTTTTAATGATTAATGTGTGCACAGGCAAGCACAATACACAATACAGCCCGGGCTTGAGCTTCGGTCTCCTCACCTTTCCTTCTAGAGCGAGTGCTAACTTCTCTCCAGCCTCCTCCTTAAAGACAGACCATATTTCCAATGGTCTGTTATTTCGAGTGCTACATATACAAGTTTTTATTTTTAGGTTGCTTTAAATTCTTTAGATGCTGTAATTGTAGAAACGGGTTCAAACTTTGTGTTATTTTGTCCTAAAACACAAACAGATGTAACTTTGTCGTCAGCATCACCATGGTGACATGGCTGACATTTAAAACAGCTGGCATAGCGGCAGCAGTTTCTTAGCAGCAGCTGATTATCTTTTCCTGTCATGCAGATGTGATGTTCTCCAGACTCGCACGCGTCCGTACGCGGACTTTATCGATACTGTTTTTTTCCAGCACGTTTAGATCTTTTTCTCACCTGTTTGATGGTTGTTAGAAAGTTTAACATTTTAAATTTAAAGCTGCTTCTATGAACTGCTTTTACGGCGACTCCCAGGTGACCAGTGTGTGTTAGACTTTGCTGTAACAGATATATTGTTTAATAAATGCCACACTCTTATTTGGGGTTTTGAAATGTGAAACAATGAATTTTACTGCTGCTTGTTTTTCAAATAGACCCCGAAGGGGAAAAGTGAGAGCCCCCTCCTGAAGAAAAGCCCCGCCCTCTCTAGCTTGATGGCCAATAAGAGAGGAGGACGAAGACTAAGGATCGATTTAAAGAAAGGTGCGACACACCTGTGTACAGAACGGAGCCTCACTCATCATTTTTCTGTGAATATGACTTTTTGTAGCTCTTTGTTCAGGAGTCGTGTGCGCTCTCAGTTTGAGCTTCAGGTAAAATTAGACGAGAGTCTCTTTTATTTTTAGTTTTTTTTCTGAAGCCCGTCTGTGATTTTTATTAATCAGCGTCTGTAATATTTCTTCATGTCTCTACAGATGTTCCTGCTGTCTCTCCATAAAAAGTTTCCTTTTTCACTGTTTTCTGGCTTAGAGTCCTTCCTCTCACCCTTCCTCTCTCCGTCTTCCCGAGGCGCTCTCTTCAGGGTCTATTAAGTCTTTATTGATCTGTTCATTTCTGCTGATATGAATTCATACTGGTCCAAACTGCTGACTTAGCGCTGCTAAAGAGACTAGACTTAATGAGGTCTATAAAGCGCTCAACCAGTCCCTGCGTCTGTGTGTGGCCTTTTTGTCCATGCATGCATGTGTATGAATGCTTTCGTGCACATTTTGTGCACATGTTTTTCACTGATTAGTGTTTTAATATTCATCACCCCCGTTTCCGGAACATTCACTCTTTGTTTCCACTTTGTTTCACTCATTCCTCTCTTACCTCTCTTGCCCTTTTCTCATCTCTCCCTCATTTTCCACAAACCTTAAACAATTTCACACCTGCAGGAACTCTAACTGCGGCTGTAGCTGAAGGGTTTAAAGCCACACACACACACGCATGCACACACACATGCACACACACATGCATGCACACATGCACGCACACACGCACGCATGCAATCTCTTAAGGCTTTGAATTATCACACTTATAGTATGTAGTCAGGAGCTGAGTCAACAACACTGTTTGAGTTTTCAAGAGTGGTTTAGGTCCTGTGTGTGTGTGTGTGTGTGTAAGAAGGCTGTAGTGTAAAATTTGTACTCTCAGTCTCGGGGAATAAAAATAGAGAAGCAAGGGCAGCTACACAGGATATTTGTGTCAGGATAGGCCAAGAGCTGTTACTTGTGGCTACTCGCTATAATTCACCTCTTCATTCATTTGTGTGTGTGTGTGTGTGTGTGTGTGTGTGTAGGTCCAGAAGGTCTTGGATTTACTGTAGTGACCAGAGATTCTTCGGTGCACGGTCCCGGTCCGATTCTAGTGAAAAACATTCTTCCCCGCGGGGCTGCGGTGAAAGATGGACGCCTTCAGTCTGGAGACCGCATACTCGAGGTGCAGCACAGTCTGAGCCAGAATAACAAAACACGATGGGGACGATGGTGGCGGTGTCTTGACTCTGTGTGTGCGTTTGTAGGTAAACGGTGTGGATATCACAGGTGTGGGCCAGGAGGAGCTGGTGTGCATGCTGCGCAGCACGCGGCAGGGCGAGAGCGTGTCTCTGGTGGTCCTCCGGCAGGAAGACATGTTCCTACCCAGAGAAATGGTAAGAGCCAGTCACAGTGAAAGACGTGTGCTCAGAGGGGCGCTGTCCGGCTTTTTATTAACGATTTTGTTTTCATAATGTTGTTTTTGGTCCGATCAACAGACTTGCCCGGATGATGCGTGACCTAAAAGACGATACACTTCCTGTTCAGTGATATTGCCTTTCCTTTATTTTTTTTTACTTAACTAAGCAGTCATGTGACCGAGTGTTTCAGATAACGTCATTATGACGACTCGGCTGAGGCCGTTGTGAAGCAGATATTATTCATCGGGTCTTTCCTTCCAGTCTTCCTCTGCTGCATTGTTTGTGCTGAATTTCATCACTGCTTTTAACAATAAAGACGTCTTTAAACCACTTTGATTCCATTTCTCCATCTTTTTCTGACTTTGCATGATTAGCTGTTTTGCATGCACGGCTCATAATCGCAACTGTTGCTCTTTTCGTCTTTGTTGTCTCCTGATGGTTTTTTAGGATATTTGCTTGACACAGTGACTCATTTTATAAATGTTTTGTTTTTTTTGTTCCCTTCTGCTTTCATCCTAGTTGTGCTGCACACCTGTGGCTCTGTCGCAGATGGTGATAACTATCATTTTTAGCTGCACAGACATCACATTTTTCATTTGGTTACATTTGCTTTTGTCTCCGGTCCGCCCGTCTCACAACGCCGCTTCATTTTTCCTACGTCTTCTTCCTTTTCATGTTGCTTTTTATGCCTTTCTCCCTCTTGTGTCTCTTTCCACTCGCGTCGACTGATGTTTCCTCAACGGCTGCCGGGAAGTTCCACGTACAGACGTGAGCTTCTGACCCTGAGCCCCATAGGAAACTCTGTTTGTGCAGACAGGAAGCGGGGCGATGTGTTTGTGCGTGTACATGTGATCACTCGCCATGTACGCATGTCTGAACTCCATGACAGTCTGCCAAGGATACCTCTCTGAGATGTGTTCCTGAATGTCTGCACTTGTCATCCTGTTGTGTGTCCACTCAGAATCGCTCTACTGGGCGATAATAATATACTTGCAAAGAAAACAGTCGCGAACCAGTTTAAGGTGGAGTGCGTCATTGTTTTTATGTTCTCCTTTATGGTGTGTTGGTGTAAAAAACAACAACAACAACATGTTCAGCTGCACTTACTGAGGGTCTGCCTGTGCACACTGCACTTTAACACTGATCGAGTTATTTAGTCCAAAGCGTGCACTCATGCTCAGGTGGGATGACACGTGTGATTTCCATATACCCGAGTACACCGATCAGACATAACATCCTGACCGCCGACAGGTGAAGTGGTCAGGATAACCAGTCCTGAGGTCATACTGGCCATTTCAAGTCAGGCTACGTCAACAGCAGTGTGAGGTGTTTGACTTGGCCTCCTTGTTCCCCAGATCTCAGTCCAGTCGAGCGGCTGTGGGATGTTCTGGACAAATCCCTGGATGGGTCAGAGCAGGTGGTCATAGTGATATGCTTCCCTGGACAGAAAATGGAGATGAATGCTGATAAACCTGTGAAATCGATTTGAAATCACACATCAGAACCAAAACGTCTGGCTGCTTGAACTGAAGATGGAAATAATACATTTTACCCTGATAGTCTTTCCTGTGAGTTAAGCTTCAAGTCTCACCTGCTCAGGAAACTAAACTCCCGTTGGTCCTGGTTGTTCCTTCACACACTCACTCAGCACAAACACCAAAGTGTTGTCCTTCTGCATCGATGCCCCACAGTGTCCCATAGGTCAAGTATTGTTCTCTGAATTCTGTTTTTGGAGAGAAGCATAAACCAGGCTCGATTCAAGGGCACCTCTTTATTTCATTGTGTTGTTAATGAAGGTTCAGACCATTTATGACTGAACGGACTTCTTATGACCTGTTAAAGAAGTAAATAACCACAAAGCACATCTTTAAATGGACAAAGGAGCAAAAAAAGATAAATGTTTACGAGCTATTGATTATATAAAATGAACTTCACTGTAACGTTTACACCTTCATCACTGTAGAGGGAAGTGAAGCCTCATATTTGTCACAATGTTTGATTTAGTCTGCCCAGCACGTCTTATAAAACACCTCTTATTAGATCCCTGCTTTACTGTGAGAACTGGCAACTGTAGTTTCAGTAGTTGATGCTAAATTAAGGGAATAAGATGATATCAAATGATATCAAAGCAACAAAGGACAGATGTGGTGTTAAAACCAGCAGAAGAGAGTGTTGACAGCCCCATTAAACAGATCTGTGATTAATGTGTTTAACAGATATGTGAATAAACAGAAATGTGTGAGTTTGTTTGGACTGCTGACACAGAAACTGGGACACGCTTTCACTTTTGCTCAGTTTGGCCTGTGTGGGTGTCGTTTCGCCCTTTTGAATGTGCAGTATTTCATAGAGTTTCTCCTCTGCCTCCCTCTCCTTTCTCCCCTCAAATGTCTCTCTCTGTCTCCTTCACTTGTCCTGTCAGGCCGTCCACCCCACTAGAATTCACCTCTGTCTAATTAACAGCTGGTGGTATTTATTCAGCAGTCACAACACTTTTCAAGAGCAGCAAATACAGTTACAGTTTTGCATAATGGAGCTGTGAACACACTCCTCGATTGAAATTTTAATGTGCTGAAGTGTAGAACAGCGTGTGGATGTGCGGGCGAGGGATTTCAGGGCGGTGGTAGTCATCAAGCGCAGCTGTTTCAGCGGTGAGAGTTTTTAAAAGGGACTAGTGCTTTTAAAGTGCCCGTCTCTGTGTTTAATTAGTGCATTGTACAGTGTGACAGAGTGGATGGTTTACAGGCCGGGTCAGAAAGGTAGCGGCAGAATTACAGATCATTTAGAAATATCATCAGAAGGTCAAAGTTCATATTAAAGACGGGGTTAATGCTGATGGGGAAAAACAGAGTTACAGTAGAGAAACAAAACCCCCAAAAAATTATTTCAGAAGTTAATAAAAATTTTTTAAAAACAATTAATAAAATAAATAATAATTTAAAAAAATGTGTGCAACAATAAACAAAATAACTGCTCAAAGAATCAAAGTATCAAGAATCTATGAGCGTGGTGTTTTTGTTACAATCGTAATTATTTTTTTATCTGTTGCTCTGCTCTGGTAACACTTTCTAGTACTGTTTGCAACTAAGAGTGTAATTCTCCTGTAATTAAATGGACTTTAAAGGTTTATTATTTGAAATTACAATGTAATTATATTTGCCTACAAATGCTTAAAGGCAGGAGCACCAGAATAAGAAACAATGGAACAATTGTGTGAAAATTTATGGTAAAACCAAGCAGCCTTTCCCATCTTACAGGGTAAGTGTGCGTTACATATGTTGATGTTGAAGTTCTCCCTTTCCAACAATAAAAAATAAATACCATGAAAGTTTGAAGTGTCTGTGTGACCTACCAGGGAGCAAAGTCAAGAAGCGTCTCCTTTCCTGGAACAAACCTCCACACAGTACAGAGTATGTACAAGTATGTGTAAGATGGCGAAATGATGTTTTTCCAAGAAATTATGCAGTACTGAGAATGACTTACGTGTACTTCCCGTAAAAGAACCAGAAATTAGGCACAACTTAAATGTACTTACAGGATAATTGTGAAATATGTGATGTTATGCAGTATGTGATATTACTTACATTTACTCCTGTACAAACCTGTCTTGTTCTAGTGTGCCTGCCTTCATGTATTTATAGGTAAATATAATTACATTGCAATTTCAAATTCCTTGAAATTCCACTTAATTAAAGGGGAATTACACCTTGTGTCGTGGGCCGGATAATAAAGTCTTACATCATGTATTTAATATTTCCCATCACTCGTTAGGAATCAAAGGATTTAATGTAAAGAAACAACGTTGCACCGTCATCATCAGAAGCACAAAAACACCCGGAGTCGTGTAAAACTCTTTCCACACAGTTCCAGCTATTTTCTAAAGCGTCCTGCATCGTTGTTAAAACTGATATGACTGAAGTTTCCGATTTCTTTTATTTATGTCAGTGTGTTTGTGTTTCTGGAGAGGAAACAGTCGAAGGATGATGATGAAATGATGGAAGGATCTTGTCTATCTTCTCCTCCCCCTCTTCCGTTGTCTCATTTTAGCCCACCATCTGGTGCTCTGTGCTAATGCGTGCGCTTGCTGTAGAACAAAGACATTACACCAGCTCTACACTCACACACACACACACACACACACACTCTCTCACACACACACACTCACACACACACACACATTCTTACTCAAAGTCACTTTTCTGTGAAATAAAATCATCTTAATACACATTCCACAGTATAGCAAGTGTACATCCTGCTGTGTTGGCTCTCTGTACGGGCACACACACACACACACACACACGAACAACATAAAGCAATGTTTTTTCTTTAATTTTCTCTGCACATGAACAAGCATACGCCTGCTGAGTTGGCTAGTGTCTTGAAACTAATGTTTGAGACAAAGATGCTCTTTTCTGCTTCCAGACTTTTCACACCTCCCTCTCTCTCCCTCCCTCCCTCCCTCCCCTTCTTTTGTTCAGTTTATTTTTTCATGCATGTCACTGACGACTTCCTCGTTTACCCTTTGCCAGTTTGATAAAGGCCTCTAAAACGTTTTGGGTCATAAAGTAAAATAGGTAAACGTCTTTCAGCTTTCCTTTTTCTTCATTGCAACAGTGATGAATCCTGCAGCAGAGAGCAGGGCAGCTGGAGCCATGCATGATCATGAAATCATAATATAATCCATATTTTGAGGCTTTGGGTTACGTGGCTTGAACCAACCTGTGTCTGATGATCAACAACTTGCCAATAAGGTTGTGTGGTTCGTCCAATTCACCTGCAAAGAGTTGTTATGAAAATGAGAGCTTGAAACTCCTCTGTGTGTCAGAGTGAAGCAGTTTAACTACACATTAAAAAGAAGTTTCACCAGCACGTCTCTGTTTCTTTACATGTTAGAGAAATGCTGCTGCAATACATGAAGGAACTGTGAGCACGACTCTGTCATTTTAGGGTTACACGAGTTTCTGAGACCTCTGTCTCTTCAACATGATCAGTACTTGCCATAGTTTCAAAATGTTATGAACAAAACTCTTTTTTTTTTTGTCTAAAATTAACACTGTTGTTAACAAAAAGTTACAAAAAACACCCAATGCATCAAATGTGATACAAGAAATATATAATAAAAAAATAAATAAATGGGGATTTTGTTATAAGGGTTCATAAACATCTCAGTTCCAAAGAATCTAAATTTTTGAGCTATTTTTTGATGGTTTGGGTCTCACAGGTTAAAGAAGTAGTTCTAGCAGCTTATTTCTTTGACTGTCCGCTGATTATAAAGCAGGAAGTTTCTCTTAATTTACAAAAATCACCATTAAAAAACTGTGGACCCATTTATTGAATAGTTGTTTATCTATTATTTAATTACTCTGGTGTAAGGTCTTTATCAGCAGGAAAAGGTGTAAAACAAGAGTCCAAAATTTTTGCCCCTCTGCACAATTTCCAAAGCCATCCAGAGAGCTGGACTGGAATCTGTGCTGGTCTGTTTCTGGCCCTCGGGCCTTATGTTTGGCACCCCTGCCGTAGAGAAACTACAGGAATTGCTGACAGCGTGCTAGTGACTTTGTTTCCTCCCCTCCTCAATGTGCTGCGTGCTTTCACGACGTTCATGTTTTAGTCGGGTTTGTGGTTTGCAGAATGTGCACTGAAAAATGATGCTTAAAGATGACTCAGTGGGTTGAAACATAAAGGAGTCCAGAGTAAGCTGTGGATGTGACGAGTCGTGTAAATTGATCCCAATCTGTGAAATATGTGTAAAATTGCAAACATAAACCCCTGTTGTGTTCAAACTCGCAGTGATTTCATAAAAGTATGCTTTGAATGGCTCCAGCTAGATTAAACATCAAAGTGGACCTTTGGGAACGTTTCTGTTTAACAAGTCAAAAAGCCAAGAAAACATCTTTCTGAGTGAGGTGAAAGCTTCCCGTCGTGGTAAATACAATCCAGAACTGGGGATTGCGTCTCAGTATTCATGTCCCCCACCTCTTAAGCATGTATGCTTGACACAGTAGATGACAATATGAATTCAAACCATTCACGAGTGCACTTTGGATAGAAATCTGTGGGGCTGATTGGTCGACATTTGATTCCTGCAGGCTCGTTGTGTCGTTCTGCTTTTGTCATCTGCTCTTCGTCGAGCTCCACGGCCGTCTTCTCTTTGCTCGTCTCCTTTCCACAACAGGAAACATGCTTTTTTTTTAGCAGCAGATGCTCCACACTCACACAGACACACAGTGACATTTAAATCAGTAAACAGTTAGCAACTGGTGACGGAGCACATTCAAAACAAAACAACTTTATTGAACAGTTTCCTCATTCTGATAATCCCTCATCCATCACCGCTGCAGTCTTTGCAGTCTGTTGTATTTCTGTGTGTGTGTGTGTGTGTGTGTGTGTGTGTGTGTGTGTGTGTGTGTTACGTCTCACTGATATTGTCACCAATGTGACCTCACAGAGTCTCTACAGTAGATCCCCCATCTGTTACACCCTCAGAGACCTGTGTATGCACACACACTCACACACATGTACACACACAAGCTCCTCGGCAGCTTGGTGTCTCTGCAGGAGCTGCCATCATCCCAGTGGAGAGCAGCCGAGAAGGGTATCACATCTCTTTCCTCTTTTTTTCTGTCTCATGTGACATCTCGCTGGTGTTTATTGAAGGTTTAGCAGCTTCATCATCATTTTTCCTTTCGACCACACTGCTGTGACTCGAACGCCTCTGCACACGAGTGTCACACATACTCGCACATGTCAGTTGTGTCGATCCAGTGGGGATCAGCGCGGTTACTCAAAGATACGGTCTTTATTCTGAGGTCGTACTCATTTGCTGACATGCGGGTAGCCTGCGTGGTCAGATGAAAGTGCACGTGCACTGAGCTTTGTGCACAGCCTCTGATGATGTCATTCACATCTCTCATACATTATTCATTCAAGCAGAACCCTACGTTAAGTTTCCATGTCTGAAAACTAAAGCCTTTAAACCTGCATTCTGTCTTTTGGCCAGCAGGGGGCGACTCCTCTGACTGTGCATATAAGTTAACTTAAGTACCGGATTATAAGGCGCATTAATCGAAACAAAACAGTCAGATAAGTCAAACTTTACTCAACTCGTTCTTCTTGCTTCCTCCACTTCTGTACCATTGATTCATTAATGTTGAATTCTCTCACAGCTGCTCTATTCCCATGTTGTTGCAGTATATTAATGACTAACCTCGTATTGTGGATGGATTATCTCCTCACTGAAGTTGGCGCCTGACTACGGTAGCCGCAATGCTCCAACAATCCATCAAGCGGTGCGGCTTTGTAGCTTACCAAAGTCGCACTAAAACATTTTTGACAGATTTTTGAGCGCCGTGTACCACATAAAATCGGTTCGAGGTCAGTGAGCACAACCAGAATTCATACATAAGGTCACCGGATTATAAGCCAAACTGTTGATTTTTGAGAAAATTAAAGGGGATCAGCACATTCCCTACTTCCAGTCAGAGGTCCTCAGTGCAGCCTGACATGTAAAGTATTTTCTTTAACGTGTTGATGTGTGGAAAACGGCAGCTGCGACTCTGCTGTCGGCCGTTGCCAAAAAGCAATTCTGTGTTCATGTGGGGATCCTCGGCACATGAACAGAAGGCTGCCCGGCTCGCACCGCGGACCCGTAATGTAACACGATGGCCCGTGACCACTTGTAAGCTTGGAAAACAAACCCTGTGCCGCCAACACCTGCTGTGGATTTCACATCACCTACATGCCAGCTTGCCCTGCATGTGCAGACCTTTAATTGGGAAATCCTTATTAGCAGCATTACTTTACTTGTTGAACGGCAGCGATGGGCAGATATGAGCCAGAGTACACTGCCTGATTCCAACCAGCCTCTCTGCAGAGATTTGTTCTGTATATTAAATGTGTCGTGGACGTCAAGTGGTTTCCTTTCTTTCACACAGACATGTTAACCTCCACAGCTTCCTCTTTGTTGTCACTCCTCATCATCTTCCTGTCTCTGTACGATTGTAAATGCTTCTTTGTCTCACTAAGACGGGGCTGTGGGGGTTTCCTCTGCTGCTCTTACTCCAACCATTAGGGAAGAATAGGCTGTGGGGGGGTTGGACAACAGGAGCCCATCCTGAGCGGTCAGTGATGGGACAGCTATTTTCATAAGTCAGAAGCACGGCCCATAATGTCAGGTGTGGTCCCTGGGAGTACTTACCTCAGCTGTTTGTGTGTATGCATGCTTGTGTAGTCACAACGCCACGTTTAAGTACACGGCCACTGTTGTAAAATGGATCCATGGGCAGTGATTCACACGGCATGGGGCTGTCCACACACACTCACAGAGCCTCAGCATGGCTGGGTGGAAGGGCATCTGTGCACCATTCTCATTAAAAGCAAACACGCACCCAGATAGAGGAACGGCACAATTTATACTGCCGAGTGTGAAAGCAGATCAAACACAGCCGATAACCAAAATTATGATCGCCGCTCGTCTTACCTCGCGCTCCTGATAGTGTTTTAATCTTTGTGCGGCTCTCGCTCTGGCTAACAGTTCATCTGTCCTTTAAAGGTGAAGCAGCGCACTGTTCACACTCGTTTTCACATAATGCGTCTCTCCATCATTCTCTCTGTCATGTTTTCACGGCTCAGTTTAATAAAAAAAAGCACACACAAACACACCAATGAAGCCTTTTTAATAGCTTGTCCTCTTGTTGATCCATCGTCGTGGCAACCCATTTAAACGTAAAATGACCAGCACGAGGAGCGAGCTATGCAAACAGCTTTTCCTGTAAGTGGATGGATTTGATAGAGTTTAAGGAGCAAAGACCTTTGCGTGGCTACAAACGTCAGCGCGTTATAAACTCGTGTTTATTATTGTAGTGCATGTGAATATAGCCGCCACTCATAGTGACGAAGGTGAAATAATAGAAATGTTCGATTAAATTTTGGTGATTTTGTTTTTTTTATCTCACTACCTGTTAAAGCCTCCGTTCTCTGAGGATGCGCTTGCTCCTTATTTTTATGGGAAATCGAATTCCTCACCCAGAAACCATCTTTGCATACATTTGCATATTTTTGTCAGGTTCCATAAAACGTCTCACACCGTTGTGGGTGGTCCTGGTCTCCCCACCCTATCTGAGAAATGCTGCAGTATAACATCCATCCTCTGCTCTAAATTAATTTGGACATTTGCTCTGTTCTGTGCCGAGCTTGAGAAATCACAAATAACAAAGGGACGCGGCGAAATCAGCCGAATAAAAACATTTTAGCTGCGGCGGAAAAACTGAAAAGTTGCCAAACCACGAGCATTGCTTTGGATGGACTTTTGGAGCCTAATGAATCCTCACTGTAATTATGTGCTGAAAGTAGCTAACATTCCTCTTCTGGGTGTTTTGAAGTTCTTTCCAAGGTCGGAAAGCTTCCTATCAGGTCTGGACAGTCAGTCTGATGGGGAAGTTTTTCCAGCAGGGAAAACAGTTTTCTGCAGAGTCGAGGACTTTTTGTCGGCTTAACGCTGTTAAACCTACAATCCCCACAGACAAACAGTGTCTAAAGCTGACACTGCTGACCCAAACAAACACACAGAGGCAGACTCAGGCTGACTTATGCATGTGTGTGCAGAGCCACATACACACAGACATGGACTCACTCACAGATATATAGTGTAAACAGACAAATCAATGCAGTAATTTATGTGAAAGTATAGACAGTCATGGAGAGAGACGACACAAAGTTGCAGCCACTGAAACTTTCATGCAACAGGAAACACACACGCACACACACTGTCATTAAAAAGCGTCCCTGCATCAGATACGATTAGAATAAACCAGGCCTGTGTGTCTGTTGGCTAAATGCTAATGCATATGTATTGTGGGTTTTCTGCAGATTGTGCTAAATGTTCTGCTGTAGGTGAGATGTCACACGCACAGATATGTATGAAGATGTACCGTCTCTGTCCTCAGTGCAGAAAGCTGCTAAAGTCTGCTCCAGTGACATCTGTGCTCATTAGCACATTTATGATGTCATCACGCTGCATGTGCTGCTGAAATCAGGATTTTACAACCTTTTATTGTCTGATAGGGTCACAAGTTAAAGACGACTGCACGTGAAATGATCGATCAAAAAGCAGCCGAATGAATTTCCAGTTTTCTGGGTTTGTTGTTCGGTCCTTTTTGGAGGACGTTGGTGTAAACGAGTCTAAAACGAATAACGATGAGGAGAATTTGCGCAACATGAATCTGTAAACGCCGTGCTTGGATAAAATGTGTGTTTTTAGTTTTGGAAATTAGGTGTGACGTTCTTCCTGGTGATTTACTCCAGCTGTGAGGTTTGTTCATGCAGAGTGAATTTGACGTCATCGTTTTCTGATCTGTCTGTTTTCTTGACCTGTTGGAGCAGATGAGATTTTACAAATGTGGATTTAGCTGTGGGCTTTTTCACTGTGGCATCGCTGATTATGGGAGGACGATTTCTCGTTTCCTGCATGAAGAAATGTTTGCATGTTGACATACAGGACAGGTTGCTTTAGCCACCATGATTAGTGAAAATAAGTGATCAGATATCAGCTGAACTGCTGTTTTTAACTTGAACCTAGACCTACGTACAACAATCATCCTCCTGTTGTCTCTCAATCGATGATGACGATGATGATGCTGGGGATGATGGTGGATCTTCCGTGCGTAAACATGACATGTTTGTGTTGTGTTGTCGGTTATATGTGCAGGTGTGAGATGAACTGTAGCTTTGCAGGTTTAATTGATTATGAATGTCACTGTCACCGTCCATCCCTGACATCAGCTCAGCTGTGGTTTCACAACTTTTGTGAGTTTGTTGAAACTCTGGAAAAATAAAAAACTACTGTTTACCTGTTGTTCCTCTTAGGATCATGTAAACAGTATAATCCAGATGCTGTGAAGCTCAGCTCGCTCTCTCCCGCTGAGCCATCACAGTCATAATTTTGACTGTCAGTATCTGCTCGCTGTCTTTATTCACAGTCTTTGTGCCACTAACTCACACTCAGTCATTACTGCCACATCTCTCTCTCTTCATAATATTTTTTTCCTTTTGCTTTCTGGCTTTATGATAGTTTTTATGTATATGGTCTGTCTTTGCTTCTGATTTCAGCCTTTCACCATCTTTCCTCATTATATTCACTCTGCTCTTCCTGCTTTCTGTGTTTGTCGTCTTCTCCAATTACCTTGTGAAAATGCGCAGGTCATTTTATTGATATTGCAGACTTGAGAGCAAAAAAAAGTGGGTATATAAAAGCAGGCGGTCCAAAAGGCTCCTTTCTTTTAAACTTTTTATACTCTGACTACAATTTTTTTATATGTAGAGAGAAATTTGAAGTTCAAAAGCACCTGGTAGTTTCTCTCAAGTGGAAAAGCTTTTAGTTTAGCTTTTGAAGACTGTTGAAGCTCAATGAGCTAACCCTCTCCCTCCCGCCTTCACCCCGTTCCCAACCCTTTCCCTTCATCATCCCCATCTCGCCTCTTCTGCCTCCATTACTCTCTGTCGCTTCCAGAGGGACGAGGTGTCCCGCGTGCCGAGCGTGGTCTCAGAGAATGGAAAGGAGCAGCTCATGTTTGAGGTGCCCCTCAACGACACCGGCTCGGCGGGGCTCGGCGTCAGCCTCAAAGGGAACAAGTCCAGGGAGACAGGAGAGGATCTGGGAATCTTCATCAAATCCATCATACACGGAGGAGCTGCCTACAAGGTGACACAGTATTCCCATACATACATACACTCATGTAAATCACTTTATCCGTACAGTGCGATGTTTTCTTTTGCTCCAATCACAGTGTAAATGAACAGAAAATGAGTCTCATCCCACGTGGACATCTTTGAACACAAGACTCTCATCTGAGGCCTGGTTGTGATCCTGCTCCGCTAATCTTTGACCTCTTCTTCTCTGTTTGACCGGCGCATGCACACACACCGTCGCACTGGGCGCAGCTGTTAGTGTTTGTGCACAAACAGACGGGAATAGATGGAAAGGGCCTGCTGCAGAGGAATTGTAAATATCTTGCCGATGCAGTCAGGCAGACTGAGCTGACGGAGGTCTCGGTCGATGAGGTGGAGACTGCGTTAAGTCAGACAGCCTTGAGAATGTGTGTGTGCAGGGTTTAAGTCATTTTGGCTGGTTTAACCTCACAGACGCACTCAGTGAAGGCCACAGGTGTGTGTGAGCGAGCGTCTGTGTGAGCTCTCCATCATAGCTCAGTGATTTCCTGCCAGTGCTGAAAAGAGAATGTCAGACCACACAGCGTAAATAAATGATATTCAACATGTAGCTGTCACGTATGTCCGTGCTTGTAGGCAGAGTTCATGCAAAGACATATCTGCAATGCAAACTGTAGAAAACGCACACATCAGCAAACCGCTCTGTGCTTTACAGGATGGACGCCTGCACGTCAATGACCAGCTGGTGGCTGTAAATGGAGAGTCTCTACTGGGACGCCCCAATCACATGGCCATGGAGACGCTCCGGCGCTCCATGTCACAGGAGGGCAACGTCAGAGGGACCATCCAGCTGGTGGTGCTGAGAGCTTTAAAGGTACAGGTTTTGCCACGTGTGTCGTTTTATATAATAGATAGACGAGCTAAACTAATGAGCCAGTGAGCAGTTAGTCATGTGAAAAACAATTATCAACAAGTCTTTTAATATTATTTTTAAGTAAAAACATGAAAAATAAATAAATATATTTAGGCTTCAGTCGTAAGAGACCAGAAGATGTTACCGAGGCCTCACAAGGCTTTGGAAATGAGCTTCTTCAGTGCTGCCATTTAATTTAAATAACGCTCCTCAACCTGTAGATTAACCAGGCTAAAGCAAATACACCTGCACTAAAGCCTTTATAGATGGCCGATGTCTGCTTGACGGCAATAATGAATTCTTTCAGATAGTATTGTATATCCCTAACTGATATGTTTGTGCTGGTTTAAATATGTTTGATCATTAGTAAAGAATTATTGTATTTGTGTCCACCAGCTGTATTCATTAGGATAGGGAGGGATTAAAGAGCATTGTTCTGTGCTGCTGTAACACAGTGACCAAGTGTAATGTTACAGAGAGCTGCCGTTGTGAAACCTGGGGGTAAAAGGACTCTCTCGGGTGGGTGTGAAGCTTTACATGGATGGAATGGACAAACAAACTTAAACATATAACTGAAATGTAGAGAATAGACACTGAAAAGCAGACGTTTTAGGAGTTGACTGGTCTGGAGCATCCAGGTGTGTTAACGCCACAGTTCTCCTGGGACTGGATGTCCCAGCAGATTCATCCCAAGAGTCTTCAGGCCTCAGGCAGCAAGTTACACACTTTACGTATAATTAGAGAACGACTGAACCGGTACAGCTTCGATCCAGTTTTATTTATGCAGCACCAAATCACAACAACAGTTGCATCAAGGGGCTCAAACAGCACCTCAGACACCTCATGCTGTCAGCACGGTGGTGGAAGGGGGTGATCTGGACACCACGGCGTCATCGAGTCGTCCTCTGTATACCACCGTATTCTGGAGGCAAACGTGAGGCCTCATGTCTGACATCTAAAGCCTTGCCCAACTAGTTTTCCACTTGCTGACAGTAGGAGGTGTCTGATGTGCTGTTTGAGCCCCCTGATACAACTTTGAGACAGCAGACCTCAATGCAATGAAACGCTGTAGCACGATGTAGCGTTTCCTCCACAGTCAAGCGAGAGACGACAAAATCCCACAGAAAACTGTTACTTCCAGCTGTTGCAGCTAAAGGTGATGCTACAGGCGACTGAATCATTGGGTCTACTTCATTTTTCACATGACTGCATATAAATGTCTCGGTAATATATTTATCTTGTGTGTTATCTCTGCCTTCCACCACGTTTGAAAGCCCCTGCATTCCTCACACTGTGTCTTCTCTGCTTTCAGAGGCAGCAGCAAAAGAGCGTTAACGTTTGTGTGTGTTTGACAGAGTGTTCTTGACTCAGCTGTATCTCCTTTCTTTATAAGAGAAAGAGACGCTTTTCATCTCGCCTGCTTTTCAGCCGGTGCCTTTTCCGCAGCTCTGTAGTCCGTCTGTAGAAATCCTTGCACGCACAAAGCCAGGGTTGTGGGCTCAAATGTGGATGACCCTTCGGATGACCTGCTGGTTATTGAAAAAGCTATATACGCTGTGCAGTGTGCTCACATACAGGCACTCCAAAAACACACTCAGAGACACAAATCAACACGAAGAGACGCCGTTCAGAGAAGGTGTGTGTATGTAGAGCCACAGATGCAGTTTAAATGAAAAAACTGGACTTATCATATCAGTTAACAGCCTTGTTAAGGTGGGATTTAGTGCATTAGTTGGATAAACTGGAAGCTGGTTTCATGCATGCATGTAGCCGTGTGATTGGGCTTGCTGGGCTTAGGCCATCCTCCCTGTCAATCACCTGACGAGGAAAGCAGTGAGATGCATCAAAGAGGCACCGTCACCACTTTGTCTTAAAAATGGGGCGGGGGGGGTGATGATAAAGGCAGATAGATAAGAGACTGTACCTTAAAAGCTTTTTCTGGACTCAACATTGATGCTTTTCAGTGTTAGAAAAGTGCAGCACTATATCTTCCCCTCCCTGAATCGTGTAATTTTCTCTCCCTCAGTTCTTCTGGCTGTGTTTGTCTCTCTCTAATCTCTCACTTTATCCAGCTGCTCGTTTAATACAGGACCCATCCAAACACCTTCTGCCTGCATCGCTATGGTTCTGCAGGTTCAGCGGGAATACTCTGACGTTGTTCTCGACCATCGGTCCTTCTGACGTCCCAAAAAAACAAGAAGCAGATTTTAAAAATCCACCCTGTTGATTGTTGCTGTTGCTGCTCATCATGCAGAATAACACCAACGCCAAAAACCTGCAACTCAATGCAGTGAATTTCACCTGATTTTTAGTCCTTTGATTTTCTCGTTTGGCTCAAATGCTGTTTGTAGAGCAGCGCTCCTCCCATCCTTGGAAAGTCTTAGAAAAAACAACCACGAGCACAGAAAATGAGGCAGTGGCAGAAGTGCCGTGTGACTGTGTGCCGTGTTTTTCTACTTTAGCAGAGTGAACAAAGTCGGTTTCTAATGGTTTCATATTCAGAGAGGTGGATGAAGTCTTTAAGTAAGATGTTACTGATGATTATTGGAGTTAATGATGAAAATAAACAGAGAACGCAGACATAGGGTGATGCATGTTTGTCAGGAGAAATCTGATTGCACTATAACACTAACTAATGGGAAGAATGCTGGGGGGGAGCCAGGAAGGGGGCCTGCTGGATGCATAGGCTGGGTTGGAGTTGGAAGGAGGCTGGGCGAGGGACCGGAGCCGGGTGTGGGGTCAAGAGTAGGACAACAAGGTGGATTTATTGCACACAGGGCGTTGTTATGTCTCCTTTGTTGTTTGAGAGCGGGGATTATCCAACGCAGAGGGGGCAAATACAGCAAAGAAACAGAGTACACTGAATCTCAAAGCAGCAGCAGCATACATATGCATGCATGTTAATGAATCCAGAGAGTTTTCTGCACCCAAACACAAATGACAAATAAATGCAAATTCAATTCCTAAAGAAATAATACATGCACAACGAGACACATCGACAGTATAATCAATGCTTTGTTTGATAGCGCCGGCCCCTCAGAGGGCTGTTCTCTGAGGGGAGAGGTGTGACAGTGTTATCCGACCATCATACGCCGCTGGAGACCCGGCGGCCCGGCAGTCCTTCCTGTTACACTTCGCTGTCCCCTTCAAGTCTGCTGCATAGTTGGTGCATTGTAATGTTCTGCACACACATCCACATGGACCCTCGCACTCACCATGTGATGATGAAATTTACGTCACCGGGACTCGAGCGGACTCGCGGCGGCACAGCGTATAATCGAGGTTTCAGTGCAACACACTGAAAGAGGAAGCAGTGCTGAAGGTGCTTCTAACCCTGTGGGGGCATGGGAAATGCAGTCCCCTCCTTCACCTTGACCCTGTACTGTCTCTCGAGTGTCTCCCTCGGATTCGCTTCACTCAGCGTCTTATTGTGTTTGAAAACCTCTCACACGCTACTGCTCGCCTCTCCGTTTAAATGCAGTCCACATACAAAACAAGTAGAATCCAGCACGTCACCCAGACTTCATCCAACAAAATATGATTCAGATCTCCTTTTTTATTTTATTTTGAAAGTGTTGAGCGGTCTTTGTTCCATCCCCGTTTCAGGATCAACACGGTGGATCACCCAGTCGCTCATTTGACAGCTCCTCTGGCCTTTCTGCACCGATGAGCCCGATGAACGGTCAGGCCGCTGAGACCGTTCACCTCCCTCTGGTGACCAACGCCATTTATGCATCTAACGGTGAGTTTAGCATGTTATATAACTGCCCTTCAATCATGTGGCGCTGACCTTGTTGCTGCTGCGAGCACCAAACGTGGTAGCATCGACAACAATGCAGATGATTCATCTGTGGATCTGAGTGCTGCCACACACTCCTGAAGGCTGTTTGTTTGTCCTTGTCTGTTGTCCTATAATTTGATATGAGAGCGGTTGTTTTGTGAGGCTTTGGCCCGCTGGGTCGTTTAAATGCAGAGACCTCAACAGGAAAAAATCTGAACTCTGCCATGTTGTTGTGGTGAGTTGGACCCAAAAGTAGACTTCTGAAGCAAACTGGATGAACAAAAGAGGAACGTTCATTCTGGAGGAACAGGGCGAACTGAACGGGATCACAAACACAATCTGACAGCGAACAAAGGGAGACCGTGGCTGTGTATACAGGGGAGGGCGACACCTGAAACTAATCAAACAGGAAACAACACAGGAAGTGATGCTATATACAACACACATGAGACAGAAGACTATCAAAATAAAACAGGAAATCACTAAAAGATGAAAACACCTTTCACAGACAGAGATTTCCAAAAAAACTTCACTCACTGATCACTGAGCATCAGTCCAGCTCTTTGTGTCCTCAGCCCGGGTGAGACGCTCCTGATGCTGTCTCAGGTTCAGGAGTGTCTAGCTTCTTCCCCAAAGACGTCTCCGTATGGTGACACCGGCCTCAGCTTCAGTTCCATTTTATTAAGATAAACTGAAATCACAACATGCCTCATTCAGCCATTCACATAGACACTTTGTATCTAACATGCACGTTCTGAAGAACGCGTCAAAGTGCCTTAAGCCAAGTTCTCACCTACAGGAAGTGATTTCAAACTAAAGGTCCATTTGGTGACCTCAGGAGTGTAACATTACAGGAACATGCTTGTTCATGTCCCCTCTGCGTGAATGATACACGCACGCCTGTTTCACGTGTTCCTGACTTGATTCTTTTCTTTAGTTTCGGTTTTCTTTTTACTGTAAAAGCTGCATCAAAGGTGGGCGTGTCATCTGCACCGAGTCCAGTAAAGAAGCGAATCTGCTTATTGATCATAAGAAATAAACAACGTCTCTGAGAGAAAACAAACATAAACAAAAACCATGATCTCGCCATCTCCAGTTGACTTAATTAGAGGGTATTCTGCTCCCGTTTTTCTCTTTTCTTCTTCGTCTCTCTGCTTCTTTTTACTCGCGTGTCCCTCAGGGTTGTTTTGTTTCTTACTGGAAGGTTCTGCCTGTGAGTGCGCGTTACAGTGCAGCTTCTATCATCGCCATTGTCCAGGTATTACAGATGTTATGGAGACAAAATCTGATGTACACTTGTGATGTAAATCAGAGTTTAAGCATATTTGATGGTATATTTGTCCTAATATAGAGAGTTTAAAGCAGCTGTGCACATTTGCATCGTCCTCAGTGTCTGAATGTGTGTGTGTGTGTGTGTGTGTGTGTGTGTGTGTGTGTGTGTATTGGTTCAGGGATTTTTTTTTTGGCCAGTATTAAACAGTGCTGTGTTTCTGTGTGTTTACACTGAGACTGGCAAACAGCTCTGACCTTGAACACACTCTGCTGTTCAAATTCACCTCAGCTATCGTGTCATTTACATACACACATTAGTGTGTGTTGGCATACAGTAGCACATTTCTCAGGCTGTGCGAGTTGTGTTGTGTGCTTTCACTGGTGTGTGTGTGTGTGTGTGTGCACGCTGGCCTGTGTTTTCACTGTTCTAATGAACTGTTTCACACACTGAATCCACAGTTTTTCTGGCACGCGGTCCAAATTAAAACACTGCACTGTTCTGTGTGTTTCAGAATAAATTCAGTGTAGTGATTCCTTACATACACACTCATGCACGTGTGTTATTTCTGCATTTTTGAGCTGTCTCTTTCTCTTATCCATCATCTTCTTCTTTCAGTAATCATTCACTCTTTGTTCTCTCTCTCTGTCTTTCTGAAGAGTTTATCTACTTAAGCTTAAATTCAGTACAGTTTCACATTATGCAGTCTTTCCAAATTTTCTCATGTTTATGTATTTAAATTGTTTTTGACCACAAATGAAAGTGGTGGTTTAAGTAAAATGTTTTCTGGGCCTGAAGAAACTTAACACAGAAAAATAACCTTAATGATGTCATGCAAGACTTGAGTCAAGCTCTAATGTGGGATCCATCCCAGGAGCATCCCAGGTAGATGTAGCCACTGTGAGGTCAACATTATTCCACAGCATGTCTTTATCCCGTCTTCCTTCTCTCTCCCCAGCCGGTCGCAGCAGGTGGCCCCGCCCCTCCCTGAGCCTGGTTCTGCTGGAGGTTTCTTCCGGTTAAAAGGGAGTTTTTCCTTCCCACTGTCACCAAAGTGCTTGCTCATAGAGTACATATGATTGTTGGGATTGTAGGGTCTACCTTACAATATAAAGCGACTGTTGTTGTGATTTGGCGCCGTATATCCATTACTTTTGGATGCATGTTAGAGTTTGAGTGCAGTCATGTGGCTTTTTGAAGCTAGAAGTTCATCATCATCATATTAGGATGAAAGGACGGAGTGGCGAGCTGTCAGCTAATGTTAGCAAACTGACACACAGATCTGCTGGTAACAGAAAGAAACACAAACTTCTTTGATGGTCTGCATCATCATATCTGTCAGATAATCTATTAACATGCCCCAAACACAGTGGACAGCTCCAGCCGGGCAGACGAGGATCTGATATAATTACTGTTGTCCGTCAAAGCAACCGCGTCCCTGACTGCAGTAACCAGGTGGATGTATAACAAATCCAACCAAGAGTTTTATGAAGGGTAATCCAGCTGAAGAGACTAAAGACTTCACAGACACAACATGGTGCAAAATAAATGTGCTTTTTATAGCTGTGAAGTTTCTTTTACCTGTGACTTAAACCGTCCTCATGTGGCACCGCGAGGAGCTGCAGTCATAGTTTTGTTGTTTGTGTTTTTTTAATGGCACATTTTGAAAAAAATATCATTAAACATCAAAGTTGAAAACTATTGTTACAGGTCCCTGTTTATAAGATTTGGTTTAAAAAGCAGTAACAGAAACACCACGGTCTGTAAAACCTGGCAGAGTTCTGTCGTCACTGGGCGGCGTGGACAACACGAAAAGTTTAGAACGAGGCGATGTACGATTTTCAAATTTATACCATAAATGTTTCTCACCTCAGATGAGGTTGAATCTTAAGGTCAGAGGTCAAGTTTTCTGTGAGTCTTTTGAATGTGATATCAAGCATGTCTCATAGGATTCTACATGGGATGTTGATACTATATAGAAATATTTAATATTATGTTTCTCGCCACCATTGTTTGTACTGATGACATTAGATGAAACTTTATTAATCCCTCGGGTCAGTTCCTCCAGGAAATTCAGTTTCATAATTCAGGCATTTCGGCATACAGGGAATGATACCCACATAAGTAAAACATAGTAACAAAGTAACTGTAGAGAACATTTCACGAATATTGATGCGAGTTCCAGCAGAGAAAACAACACTTGAACCTGTTAAACATCTTAAAGTGCGTTTAAAAAAAACCAAACAGAATGAATATTTACTGAACATAAAGTTACTCCCTTCAAAGTAAGAGCGTGAGCTGCCTTGTTTGTTATAGTTTAAGGTATAAGTAAATGCACATTTCCTGCACTCTCGCGATTCCCCCAGCTATCTGTGGAAGCCAGGATGCTTTTTGAAGGTGTTCCTACACGTGTACAGCAGTAATCAGCAGCAGCTTCTCTCTTTGTCCAGCTCATGTTGGACATTTGTAGGAGCCAGATCTGCCTTTCTTTGTGGTTGTGGGTTATTGTCCAGCTGAAAAAACAAACAGTTACTTTCCACGCTCATACAGACCCACTCAGGTCAACCTGACTCATGCTCTCAGATCATTAAGAAGACCAGAAGTCCCAGCAGTTCTCTTAAACAATTCCAGCTGAATGAACTGCATTAAACTGCACAGCTAAAGCAAAAAGCCTTGAACGCACCACCAGTGCACCCAAACTTCAGACTGGTTCTGTATTTGTAAAATGAACGCGCCGGTTCCCACGGCTGCTAAGAGAGAGATGGGTGGGGATGATTGGACCAACAAGCCGTAGACAAATACAGATGACAGGAAGGAAACGTGGAGTGTGGAAGAAGAGGATTCATCTATCCTCTATTGGAGCAAACTGATACTGAGCTATCATCCACACAACAAATGCCTTTTTCACTTCAAATAGAGGGAGTCAGGGAGAACAGTGTGTGTGTGTGTGTGTGTGTGTGTGTGTGTGTGTGTTTGACAGTTCAGCTGATTAAGGTGCTGGCAGGGAGGAGGAGAAAAAAAAGGCTGAAAACTGAGTGGGAGATAAAATGATTTATGGGAGATCTGAGAGGAGAGATAAATGACAGCCAAAATATCAGATTGCAAGAAAGGCAGCAGAAGAAAAATAAAGCAGGTGATTAGTGTAGAAAGCGAGCGGGAGGGAGGGAGCTGAGAGGCTGCGATGCGTTCGGAGGCCGCCGCTTTCCTCTCCAGTTGCAAACGTCTCTGCTATCAGTCGCACGTGTGCAGAGCGTATAAGGTACGCTCGGCGAGGAGGGTGCTGCGCGGCAGCGATGCACTCTGAGAAGTGATGACTGTATGTAAATTACGCTCGAGTGGATCGTGTGTCTGTGTATCAAGTTGTCATAAGCTCGTTTATCAGGCGGACGCAGCCATATCACTTCTGCACATCTGCACCAACTTTTGCTGTGGTTTATCTCTCTCTTTACTTTTTGCTCATCCAGCTGCTTATCTTTCCCTCCGCTTCCCTCTCGTCGATCACTCGCTTTAGTTTTTATCCTTAAGACTTTCTGTCTGCGAAGCTTTTCGTGAGAATCTCTTTAACCCACTTTCTAATGTTCTCTCCTCACTAAAGGCGGGTTTTCTAAATATTTAGAGGAGCGCTTGAAGACAACAATAGATCAGAGTAACACGTGTTTATTTGACGTGTTCCTCCACCCATTTTTTGATTATTAAATAGTCCGCCGCTAATGGCTTCAGATGTGATTGTGAAACTGCAGGTACATGCAGCTGCAAGCTGAGGTGGAAATCAGTGTCGGGACTTCCTCAAAACACTCTCGCAGCATAATTCACTTCCTTCTGTTTCCTCCTCGTGTGCCGTGTTTGAAAGCTGCATTTGTTATACTGTCGGCCTTACAGCAGACTCACAAGTGCAGGCAGCTGCTTGGATGTTTTCTGCTACATTGCTGTGCAGCAATAATCATCTCTGTCTCGTTAACAGACAGCAGAGCAGAAATTCAAAGCTAACAGAGGATTTTTGTGTCTGCGTTGAATGTAAAAACTACACAAGCACCTCCCTGAAAATCTAAATAGCTTTTGTGATTGGCCTGTTTTTAAACAATTAGTAAGATAATCAATTATTATTATTATTGCCCCAATATGAGGAGTAATAGTCATATCTGACAAATATATTTGCCTGTAAACAAATACCCAAATAACCGTAACAAAGAGAGAGAACCCAGGAAGGGGCATGTTATACGTTCCCAGTCTGGCTGGCACTGCGTGAAACGCCGAGCCGTGACCACAGCAACACGGACGAGTCGGCTGTACGAACATTCGTTTATTTATTTATGGCCTGATTCTAGAAAAGATGCTTGGTCTGTTTTCTCAGGCTGTGTCACGTCACCATTGAGGTTTTTATTTTAAATGAGATTGATTTTTTTTCTAGTAACCAACGGGAGTTACTCTCACATGGATGAGGAAGAGGACGGGCTGCTGTATGGACATGACGCTGATTTCAGCAGCTCCAATCAAAACTCTTATCTCCAGGAAAGGTGAGTATTTGTCTTCTTCCGAGGTTTTTACAGACTTACTCTTTATCCACACGTTGGTGTCACCATCACAAGAACAACTGTTGCTCACATTATTATTATTTAGCTGTTCCTAAAAAATAACATTATTGAGCATCTGTTTCCTCCTTAATGTAAGATCATTGCTCCTAACGCTGCTGCAGTTATAATAATCGACGTGTGAATGTTGTCTGCACGAGGGTCAAACAACATAAAACGATTCCCTCCTGTGTTATTAGAACAACACACGATGCAACTTCCACACAAATAAAATAAGGGCTCTGTTTGCCTTGTGTTTCATTTGTTTAAGGGAAAAGCCTCACGTCGCTAGCCCGGCTCAGCCCCAGTCTCCCACCCAGAACCAGAACCAGTGGCAGATCCAGCACGTCAAAGCCTCGAAGAGCATGGACCTGGGTACGACTCAGAACCAGCATCACACTGGTGGGGACTTGATCTTTCCTCGTTGTGCACTCTGCATGGTGGCTGCGTGCATCCTCACATACATTTAAATATTCCTGCTGCATGACTGCTGCACCACCGGCATGCTCTCCACAGCCACATGCAGACTGACACCTGTCCCACTGCATGCAGGTGGGACCTCTGCAGAGTCACTGGCTGCAGCTTTGTGTTTGTCTTGTGTGCTTAATTACATCCTGTACTAAACAGAATCAGGTTCACGTTAAAGAATAAGACTACGCCGTATATGCTTTTACATTTCGGGGCCTTGGACCTGGGAATAGTGTGATTTGGCTTCTAGGAGTGTGAAGCTGCAGCATCTTTGTGGTTGACCTGTGAACATCTGAGACTTCCAAACTTAAGAAAGCGAGAAACAAAGTGCTGACGCGATGCAGGCTTTAGCTACAGCTTCATTATGTTTTTTTTTTATTCATGCAAACAGTGTGAGGAAGGTGATGCTGTGAGCTCACATCTCGGTCACCTGTTGCTCTCTGATTCGAGGGTGTGGAGACATTTCAGCGACTGTTTAAAGTCAGCTGCAGAGATGCTGCGTCCGTGTGCGTGCTTACGCCTGTGCTTGTGCATACATCAGTGTAATGTGACAGCGGATGCAGCAGCACAACAAAAGCATATTGTTTCAAATGTCACTTCCCTCAGTCCTCCTCCTTCAGATATGAGTGTGTGTGTGTGTGTGTGTGTGTGTGTGTGTGTGTGTGTGTGAATGAGACAAAGCAGACGACTATTTGAGCGGCTCAGACGTCTGTTTCTGCAGACTGATGGTATGCACTACATGCCTGTACATCACCTCCCCATCAGCCTCGATCTTCATTAAATGCACGACAAATAAATAAGGATTTATTAACTGATTGCTTGAATGGCATGTTTTCATTGCCAAACCATCAGGCAGCCACAATAACAACATCATATTAAGAAACGCCTCCGTTTTTTCCTGTACTGACAGCAAAAGAGCAAAATTCAGTTTTGCCCAGAAGTGCTGCAGAGGGGGGAGGACCTTACATGTTTGGGATAAATGTTATCCCTCTAGGCTGGCCTGAAGTTCTGCTTGATCCCTCTCTGTCATGTTGCTATTCCCAGCATGCCCTGGGTCTCTGTAAAGTCCAGAAGAACATATTGCTCACACGTCACAAACAAGGCGAGAGCGCTGAAGCCGAGAAGATTGACATGGAAGAAGAATGGGCTAATTTTGGTGACACGTTATAATCTGGCCTGTGACTCAGGGTGTAACTCTCCTATAATTAAATGGAATTTATTAGGTGTTATATTTACCTACAAATACTTAAAACTATTAGAATTGAGAAGTAAAGTATAAGTACTCAGTTTCCCTCTGGGACCAATAAAGTCTCTCTGATTCTGACGTAAGTTGATGTTGTGTATAACTTCCAGGTATTTTACAGGAAGTTTGTCCTGACTCCATCGTTATAAGGTCAGGGAGGCCTGGGAATTTTGATGGCACTTATTTTTGGTAGAGGAGCAGACACCATATCACACTTACTTTGCTAAAATAAAAGGTCAGTTCAATAATAAAACATCCATCATGCACATTAATGCAGTGAATATTAAATAAAGATGTAAAAATTCAAGGTTAATCCATCCATAATATGACCCCCTCCCTGCAAACTTCACCCTATTTACAGAATCAGATTGAAGATTTTGTTTTGTTTTTATGCAAAAATACCAAGAAATGTGCTGAGATGTACTTACAGTGTATTTATTTCTTTGTTTCCTGTCAAATCCTGAATTTTTACCCTGTTGTAAGAGTTTGTAGGTAAATATAATGACATTATAATCTCATGTAATAGAGGGGAATTACTGCCTTAGTCGTGGGCTGTTTTATAAAGTGTCAGCCTCATCTTTTGGTGATGGTTTCTGTGATAGCGCTTCGGGTGAGCTTCAGTGGTTTTGTAGAAGTTTCTAAGCTGCAGCAGAAAAGCCGCATTTGTCATCGCACCAAACACAAACGAGGTCATAACCGCAGCCCAATATTAACCACAACCGCACCGCCTTGCCAGTTTACTCAGCTCTGCTAATTTGAGCATCAATTAGCAAATATGTCTCTGTCAGCACACGTGCATTTGCATCGCCGTATGCAAATCAGGTTTCTCTCGTTAGTACTGGAAGTAAAGTCTCAGAATCATATCGAGTCACGCGTGAGCGTGGATTCCTGTTACGGAGCTCAAAAGGAGACGAATCGCGTGCACGGACACGCGCAAACGTCACCATGGCGATGAAAGATTTCACTTTATATGCAATCATAGCTGGACGTGAAAAAAGTTTCTAGCTGAATTCTTTTTTAGCTTTATTTATTAGAGGCGCTTTCAGCTTGGCACTATTTAATTAAAGTGATATTTCAAAATCAGGCAGTTTTGGATGTTTTATGGCTGCTGCAGCAGCAAAGAGCACAGCAGCGCCTCGGCTAGATTTAAGTGTTCATTTGCAGGCGATTGTTAGGAAAGCTGAATGTATGGGCGTGCAGCAGGGCAGCTTAAGACTGAAGCAGGAAGTGTTTGCTGACGAAGCCTCTGAATGCTGCTTACTGAAGAATACGTGGTTAGAGACACTCAGGGGTCAGCGAATAATCCCATCATTACACTTTTACTGTTTTCACAACCTGTAAATGTAGTTTCATGTAAATAGTTCATGCAGTTGTGTTAATAAGTGCCACGAATGTGCTTTAGTGAGAACTCCGTTATCTTCTTTCATATAACGAATACGTTCCCGTTAGGATTCGACTTCATGCTTTTGTGTGTTTATGTAAAAAAAGAGCACGACACAGTTTTCATCTATTAATTGGTGGGTCAGTTGTATAATTTCATTTTTATTTAATTTGTCCTGATTTCATTTTTCAGTCCAATTAAAAACTGAAGAATTATTTAAGATCAGTTGCAAATGATGAACGCCTCCCTCGCTCATCGCCGTCCCTGTCGCTCGCTCCATCTCTGACACCTTTCCTTCTCTGTGCAGTAAACTTTGTTGGCTTTCGCTCGCATCCTTTTCCCTGTGAATTCAACCAAAACTTCATTTCTTCTGTTTCAAAGGCTGAATTTGAGTTTTATAATTATTATAAAAGTAGGCGACCGGCCTCCTGTGCGTATGGTAACACAACACCGTGTGCATCACATGCGTGATCCCCCCGCTCTCGGGGAATGCGGTGCAGATCGTGTCAGATGCAGGCAGTTTGGCGGCACGCTTCAGGCTTGGTTTTCATTAGAAAACTATTTGGTCAGAGAAGCCGTGTCACTGTGTTTGATGCAGCTCTGCTCATCAGCTTCTTGGCTTCAGAATAGAGGGAGAAAAAGCAAGAGGGGGACCGAGGCGGAGGCAGAAAGTGTAGGACGAATTAACAGCGAGAATGTTGATCAAAGGAGGGAAAGAAAGAGGAGCGACGGGCTGGATGGACGGGGTGTAACTGAAGAGAAAAGAAAACAGTGAAGTCGAGTCACGAGCGGCAAAAGGGCAGAAGGTGAAGGGACAGATGGGGGTCAGAGGGAAGAAGACAGAAAGGGAGGGGAGGGGAGATGACAAATGAAGTGAGAGCAAGGGAGGAAGGGAAATGACTTAGCAGTAGCAGCGAAGCCGAGCCGACATCACAGGAAGCAGAGCGGCTGTCCCGCCGTCGTGTAAAATGAGACAGAAAACATAATATTGGTTTAAAGAGCGACGGTGAGAGCAAAGAGCGGCAACGTCAGAAAGTAGAAGTACAATAAAAACAAGCATTATGGTTTGTATGTTAACATCAGTTTCTTGTGTTTCAGTGGCAGATGAGAACAATGTTGGATCCCTGGCTGGAAGCAATGCAGGTGAGCCAAACTCCCGAACACTCCTGTATGATCCGTGTCGCACACACATGCAACAGATTTCAGAAACAGTAAATTAGCCGCAATAAATAAGAAACTGCGGCGTAAACATATACTATACATGCTGGACACGTTGAAGGTTTTTCTGGAGACAAATGGAAACAAAATTTGCAAACGAACCAAGAAAGAAGAGCAAGGCCTCACCTCACAGACGAGACTGCTCCTGAGGATAGGAGAGAAGGATGTAAGGGAGGACGCAGTCGTCTAATAGGGAAGCTGAAGTGCGGGCGGAGAGATGGACGATGCTTCAAAAGCTTTCACCACAGCGGCCGACGAGCGCGTGTTTTTTAAAAGTTTTCATCTGAAACTTTTCTCTTTCTCTTCGCCTTGAAGTCTCCAGCATTACGTTTGCGGCCTCTTCAGCATTAAGAGCACTCGTCGTTGCACTCTGAGTCTGCCTTTATCCTCCTCACTCAGTCCAGCACTTCTCCCACTTCATACGTGCTGGTCCAGACTTTTATTTGTTAGCTCCGTAACAATTCTGAAGATGATGTAAGCATGAAAGCGTGGAACCAGTTTCCAGTTTGGATTCGGGAGACAGACACTATCCCTACTTTTAAGATTAGGCTTAAAACTTTCCTTTTTGCTAAAGCATATAGTTAGGGCTGGACCAGGTGACCCTGAATCCTCCCTTAGTTATGCTGCAATAGATGTAGGCTGCCGGGGGATTCCCATGATGCATTGAGTTTTTCCTTTCCAGTCACCTTTCTCACTCACTATGTATTAACAGACCTCTCTGTATTGAATCATATCTGTTATTAACCTCTGTCTCTCTTCCACAGCATGTCTTTTATCCTGTCTTCCTTCTCTCACCCCAACCGGTCGCAGCAGATGGCCCCGCCCCTCCCTGAGCCTGGTTCTGCCGGAGGTTTCTTCCTGTTAAAAGGGAGTTTTTCCTTCCCACTGTCGCCAAAGTGCTTGCTCATAGGGGGTCATATGATTGTTGCTGTATCTATGAAGCGCCTTGAGGCGACATTTGTTGTGATTTGGCGCTATATAAATAAAATTGAATTGAATTGAATTGAATTGAAAGACAAGTTATGGAAACAGAGATTTAAAAGTAATTTTATTAGATTTGGACCATAATGAGATAAAGATGCCGTGTCTGTTCCTCTTTCCATCATTCCGGTAAAAAGATGAGGAAAACACACTTTTCCCTTCGGTTTCTTGTCTTTGGCTTGGAGCTGAGCGAGTGCCGGAAAATGTGAGTAAGGCAGACGAGGAAAGAGGACGTGATGAGGACTGAACGTAAAAATGCAAAGGTGTGGACAAAAGTCCCAAACAAAGCTCTGTCAGCTTAAATCAACAGTGTTGATGATTATGGACTGTTACCAGGAGGGAAGACTCGAGTGTTAATAATAGTGTTTATATTCTGCTACTCGCTGACTACGACTGACAGATTGTAATTCAGGATTAAACTGTGGCCAGATTAACTTGTTTGTGCTCGCTCAGTCTGTATTTTCTTCACTCTGCTGCACTGCCGGCTGCTGCCAGTTTTTAAAGTCCTGCAGGATAATAATAATAACAATAATGATGAGAATGCGTGCTCTGTCCGGTAACTCAGAGATGTTTTCTTTACTGGACTCCTGGATATCTGACATGTCGTATACCTCACCTCATGGTTTCAGGCCTGTTGAATGTCCAGTAAAGACACTTGGACACTTTATCTGGTTGGTTTCCAGATTATTTTCCTAAGGCCCGTTTGCACATTCCCCGTACCTGTTGCCTGTCAGCGTGTTTATAAGGCTGCACAGCCCAGAGAGCTGTTAAAGAGAGTGTGTGCCTGGCAAGCACAACAGCCCACTTTCCTCGTCTTTAATCCATTTTTTATAACTGAAATGCTTCCAGCAGCCCCACGATAGGCTGTCAGGACAGCTGCACGGACTTCGGAGGAGGGAGAGCGTGGAGTGGGATGGGGTGGGGTCCTGGGAAATGAGCAGTTTAAAGACAATGACTTTTGGGAATGTTGTTTACACTTCCAGCAATGGTCTTTCCCTCTACAAAGCCAAAGAAATCTCCGGACAACGACATCACACGTTCACCCACATACACGCGTGAAAGCTGTCACCGTTAGGGTAATAGTATTGTAATGGAAAGTCTCCATCATCCTGTGGAAAATGTGAACTTCACGTTATATTATAGTTCTGCTGAATTTGAGAGGCAAAGCGATGGAAATAGGCGACCACGTTACAGACCGTGTGTGTGCGTGTGCATGTGTGGAAACTTTCCCTTTAAAAATGAGTGCGTGCACGTCTTTGTGGCTGAATGAAAATCCCACGTGTGGAGGCTGCAGATGAGCAAACGGTCTTCAGTAAAGATTTCAGAAATTCTTGCGATAAATAAACACAGAAAAGCCCCGCTTTTACATCCTGACAAATCGCGTCGGGGTTTGTGGTCAGACGTGTTTGACGTCTTTGTGGCGGCATTGAGAAATAGGAGCTCCGTCATTCTGGTAATAAATCAAACGAGCTGTGGAAGAGGAAACGACAGAAGAGATGCTCCCAAGTAAACTCCATGAAGATTACTCGAGTCGTTATTGGGTGTACTTGCATGATCAGAACACATTAGCTCGTATGGTTCAGTAGTGCAGACTCATCCTTTAACCGCTGTGAGAAGGACGATGGAGTCAAACACACCAAAAACTGCTGACAGGACGTAAGCGGTTGCAGCTGTGCTCCTTTCGCTGTGCCGAGCCTCGGGTGATGAAGGCGGCCTCGAGCTGCCTGTGTGTTTGTGAGCCTGCATGCAACAGTGCACGAGAGCTGTTTTCACGTGAAAGTCAATTGTGGGGAATAAACAAGCTCCAGAATCGAGAACATTTCCATCCACGCGCACAAACGCCCTCAGTTGTTTCTTGAATATGCGCGAGTCCTTAATACAGATGCTTTCTTAAGAAGTGGGAAAGAAAAGGTCTCGTGTGTTTATACTCACTCGTGTGAGGATTTTTTTTGCCTGCAGCAAACATGTCTTAAACTGCCAGATTTCTCGTATGCCTTTGTTGCAGTTTTATGTCTTTGTATTGCTGAGTTTTGCTTCCTCCACCCACCAGCAGCCCTCGCTCACTCACTTTCTTGCCAACGCCATTCAGGCTTAGAGGCTGGCAAACAGGCAGAGGAGCTTAGGATGGACAGCATCTCTCTGAAAGTGTGTGTGTGTGTGTGTCGGGGGCCAGTGTGATGCTGAGGGACCCCGGTGCAGTCCATTGTCTGAATCGCTCCCCGGTGAAACTTTGACTTTGACAGCAGTCGCACGCTGACAACACTTTGCCAATTTGCGTCTTCAGAGAGCCACATCTCTCTGGATCCCCTTCTGTCTCCTTTGTCTCTTCCTTCCTCTCTTCCTTCCTTTGTTTCCAGTCTCTCTGGCTCTCCCAGACTTTGCTTTGGATTTAACCTGAAAGCCACCTTGTTAGGCTGATGTGGATTGATGGATTAATTTGTCGCAGGGAGAGCAGCTCAATTTGTGTCTTGTGTCAGCGTGGCGGCGTGCACGTGTGCAGATCCTGCTCGATGCCGCCTCGCATTAGCTCCTACCGGCTGTTATTCGAAGTAGTGACTGCTTTTCCATCATTCTGTGTTTTAACTCTCTTTGTGTGCACCCTTGGCTCTGCGCCCGTATACCTAATGACCTTTGACCCCTCTCCGTCTCCCCCAGTAAGCCAATAAAGGTAAGCAGTAATCGGGAGATGGTCAGAGCTGTCGCTTCTCGCTGGTTTGGCCATTCGTCCTTTTCAGGCTTTACAGGACGATAGCTGACGTGTGCTGCGCTGATGTTGTATGATGCATGAGACACTGCACGTTGAGGTGGAGGCCAATGTTTAAGATTTCCATCTTTTAGCAAACCGAAGCGAGAATCTATATGAGCCTCCACAGCTCGTGCATTAATGAGTGAAAAATAGATTCTCTTCTGCAAACAGCTCGTGCACATGGATCTCAGATGAAGGAGTCATTATCCTGCAGAAACGACACATTAACTCTTGTTGGCAGCGAGGCCGGCGACCATCTGGTTTTTGGGGTGGCGCTCGTGGAAGTCCTCCATGCTACATATTTGCATTATCGTTTCTTTCGGTCAATTGTTATACCGTCGCCTTTCAGACCAGCTGCATCTGCGTTAAGCTCTGTGGGAATCTGAAAATAAATACTGAGACATGAGATTGACGATGATGTCACGTGTTTGTATGGCTTATGATGCCCGTTTAATTATTACGGGCCCTGCGGGATCGGAAAACCTCATTTCGTCGGCCGGGATCTGTGAACTGCTCTGCACACATATAATAAACAGGAAACGGTTTCTTACACAAACCAGACTGTTTCACACACACACACACACACACACACGCTCTTAGAGATGCTTCGTGTAGCCTGCACACCTCACCCTTTAGATCACCGTGTCATTTTATTTTGAGGAGGAATTTTTAATTAAGTGTGTGTGTCTTCTCTAACGCGCATGCCGGGGCCGGGTGGTATTTGTGCTGTGATGTAATGCTTTTCTTCCCCTGATGGGAGAGTGGGAGAAGCTGGATATTGTCTTTTTCCATGGAAAAGTGGAGCACAGAAATGGAGCTGCATTTCCTTATTGGAGCGTCCAAAGAGTGCTTGGGTTCATCAGAAGTTGGGGCTGTTGTTGGGTCTGCAGGCTTTGTTGCCGCTGCCTGCTGCTAAGCTGCTCCTTAGTGTAATTTTGACTTTGAAAGTAGCCCACTGCCTTCCTGCCAACAAAATAGCCTTGGGATAGCTTGGCATTCTCTGTCTTTGTGCTCTGTTTTTAATTTTTTATTTATATATTTTTTGTTTTTTCCTCTCTCTCTCTCCCGTTGTCACTTCCATCCTTCCTCTTTCATTCCCAGGCCTGCTGTCTTTGTTTCTTTCTTCTTTTCTCCTCTCTGTTTTTCTCTGCCAACCCCCACCTTCCTCCTCCTCCTCTGCCTCCAATCATTTTGATATTCTTGTCTTACTTGTGATCCCCCCCACACACCCCCCTCGCTCTCTCTCTCACTCTCTAAAAGCAGCTTAATTCTATCATCTTACAGTTGGACAGCAGTAATTACATTTATGACACAAATCCTGCTACTCAAAGCAAAAAATGTTTGTGAGAGCTTGTGTGTGTGTTAGCTATATATCTTTAGAAGTGATTGTGTGTGTGTGTGTGTGTGTGTGTGTGTGTGTGTGTATTCCCTGATTGCCCAGCCAAACACCACAAAGCTATTTATAAAACTTCAGCTCATCCAACTACCGAGTGTTTTGCAAACAGTTTTTGGACTCAGAGGTCAGTCTGTGTTTCATTAGCTTCCTTGTTCCTGTTTTGCTTTTTGAATTTTAGAAAATAACACACGCTTTATTATATATATGCAGTTAAGTCCACGCGTATTAGGATAGCAGCATCAGACAGTTTCAGGGGCCTGAAAACTGAAGGCTCTGCCTCCCATTCTACTTTTAAATACTCTAGGAACAACAAGTAGGCCTGCAGAGCGGGAGCGAAGTGCTCTAATAGGGTGATATGGTACTACAAGGTCATTAAGATAAGATGGGGCCTGATTATTTAAGACCTTGTATGTGAGGAGCAGGATTTTGAATTCTGGATTTAACAGGAAGCCAATGAAGGGAAGCCAAAACAGGAGAAATCTGCTCTCTCTTTCTAGTCCCTGTCAGTACTCTTGCTGCAGCATTTTGGATTAGCTGAAGGCTTTTCAGTGAGTTTTTTGGACATCCTGATAATAATGAATTACAGTCGTCCAGCCTGGAAGTAATAAATGCATGAACTAGTTTTTCAGCGTCACTCTGAGACAGGATATTTCTAACTTTAGAGATGACTATAACATCTAGTCCTTTTACTGCATCTACTTAAAGTTATCAGGTGAAAGTGGTGCATGGGGGGTTTCTTCTATCACGCAGCAGCTCAACAACTGAAAACTTGTATTTAAAATGATTTTGTTTGTTTGATTTTCTTTGTTTAAAGGCAGAGTACACGTAGCTTCAGCCCGTTAGCCGCAGCACACGGTCCTGTTGAGCTTCTAGAAGTCATAAACTACGTAATCATACTGTCAAAACAAATATAGATGCTTCTGTCGCAGTGTTACAGTTACACAGCTAACACCCTGTCATACTCCACGGCATATATGAAAATGCAAATCAAGAAAAATGAGTCACCCGATGTAAATAAGATTTGGGAGTTCAGCAGGGACTAATGAGCTGAGATGGTAAATCATGCGCTAAATGCTAACAGCACATAAAACTTTTCATAGTTTCGGTGTCGTAACAAAAGGTTGTTGGACCACAGCTGGGTGGAAACTGGTCTGTCTGCAAAGTAGACACTGACTGGGTTATATTTGCTTTTCTTAAACTGGTTCTAGTGGTTTTTTGTAGGTTTGGCTTTGATGTTCACAAGGAAAGGCATATTTTGCTGATGCCTCACGTAAATCTAGTGTTTCTCATTAAAAAAGTAAACCTGAAAGAATTTAATTTGAGTTTCAGTCTCAGTTTTATGACTTTTGATGGAACATTATTGTTTAATTGTTTCATCAGTTCAGCTGTTCGGCTGTCGCTCCTGGGTTGATCCAGTTTGGAATAATCACCTGGCGCTGTGATGATTCAGTGTGTCTCTGAATGTCATGTGGGCAGTGTTTATGGATGCGAGTCTGACATGTTGTGGCCTTTGCCTGTCTCCTCTCTGAGCGGACCACTTACATTATGCATGTGCACACATTCATTGTGAGTTATTACTCGTTGTGTGTTTGTGTGTGTTTGGTTAATGGTTGTTTAAATAGATGTAGAAGTCGCCTCCTCAGTCCTCGGTCATCTCCTGTGCAGTGAAAGCACGCGCGTGTGCACGCACACACAAACAGCAGCAGCGTGTATAGGGAATCATTAGCTAAAGTGATGCAAGTTTAGCTATCATGAATCACAGTGGCATCATATCGACAGGCCACGGCCAGCAAGGAATCCGAAATGTGTGTGTGTGTGTGTGTGCATGTAAGGATTACCAGTATTTTGAGCTGGCAGCTAGCCCAGCCTTCCTCCCTTCTTCCTCATTTTTCTCTGTCCTCCTCTCTGCCACCGGGGTTTCCCATGATGATATCCTCTGGAGGAAACTTAATTTGCTCCCTCCCAGTCATCTTTCCTCCTTCCCATCTTGTGTCTTCTCTGTTTTAGGTGGCACAGAGTGACACTTGCATTACCTATTCTTCCTCTTTTGTTTAATAAACAGCAATCCTCTGAAGTGGTGGAGACATCACAGTGGGGCCCGAGGCTGAACCCGGTCCGGATGCTTTTAACTTGGGTTTGTGCAGCACATAGCAGCAGTTGCTAGGTTGCCTGCAAGATGCCAAGAGTGCAAGCTTTGCTGTTTCTACAAATGTAGACTTTGTGTGCTTGAAACGTGAGGCTCTAACACACATCTGATGTCTCTCTCCCTCCCATGAATACTTGTCTTCTCATCCATCGTTCTCCTCTTCATCATGCTTCCTGCTAGATCCCTCCCTCCCTCAGTAATATCTCTCACAGCATACTCGTGATGATGGATGGAGATCTCGGGACGGTGAAGCAGACTTCCCATCCATCACAGACTCAACAACAGGATAGTTAACTGCATCTCTTTTTTTTATTGGCCTTGGGTCTGGCTTTGGTCCTTGTGTCTCCTCCAGGGTTTTAATCTGATCACAGAAAGGTGGAGCAGGGATAAAGCTTTTTTTTGATCGCCACACCTGGGCAAAGGTGTCTCTTTCCTACCGTATATGTGCAGGTCGGGTCTTCTGTGGCACTGAAATAGGGCTGCCACGATTAGTCGACTAGTCACGATTACGTCGACTATCAAAATCGTCGACGACTGATTTAATAGTCGACGCGTCGTTTGAAGCTTTGTAAGATCCCAAAAGACACAGGAATAAGTAGTAGGATTTAAGAGTGTAATAACGGACTGAAACAGAAGATGGCAGCACTGCATGTACAAGGATGCCAGCTGCCGTTAAACCCGGAAGAAGAAGAAGCTGTGTCCCAGAATTCATAGCGCAGCCCAGCTCAGTTTCCAACAACGGCGGCAGCTAATTAGTTTTAAAATTACTCTTATTATTCTTTCTGGGTCACAAAATAAACGTTTAACATATTTTCTGGCGAGAATGTAACTGTGTAAACCTCAAATATCTGCTCAGTTTATCAAGACACCACATATTTTCAAAAGAGCGCCGACGTTTTCGGAGACGTCTGTTACCCACTAGCTCGATAGCTAGCCGGGGGCAAGGCTCACTAGAGCCGTGAGAACACCGGACTCGCAGCAAATTGTTTTCAAGCCCATTGCTGTCTTCCGCTACTCAGGTTAAACATGATATATAAGTCACTTAGATAACTTAAAAATGTTATTGTTTGGCTTTTTTTTAGTATTTTATTTGTTCCTGAGTAAATCGGTTTGGCTGAGATTAAAGTTATAGTTTTTACACAGCTGAATAAACGTCAAGCAGACAGCTGATTATCAGAAGTGTGAGATGCTGAGAATATACTCCGGTGTCCTGTTATATTTTAGATAGCAAGGAGTTTATTAAACTCCACCGAAACAATCTGCAAATTTCATTGCAATTTAATAAACTATCATCTTGTCTTTATTTTTAGTTAGCACATACCTTAAACACTTAAAGCTGTAAGCTAATGATAGTTATATAAGAGCAGATGCTGCTGGTGCAATAAGCTATACGTTTTACCTCCAATGGATGATGATCTGATTAGTAGACTAATCACAAAAATAATTGGTGACTAGTCGACTATCAAAATAATCGTTTGTGGCAGCCCTACACTGAAACCAGGAGCAGAGCGACAGTATCTACATCACTGACGTGCAGTGAAATTCTTCAGATTTGGCACCAAAGTTTAAAGATGATCTAATCAGAATTTGCTGTTCAAAATTGAACATGTTTTTCGTCAGAAATTAAGATATTTATCATTAGAAATTCTTCAGAGATGCTTTCTGACCCTTTTAACTTAATGCAGTAAAGCAAAGGGAGATGTGATACTTCAAACTAATCTAAGTTCTCTACCTTAAAACTGGGGTTTCATATTCAAAAGCACTGTGTGCTGCCAAGGCTGTTGCTTTCTGTGCTGTCAGTCTCACCTTCAATGATCAAATGCAACCTGACTGACTGTCAGGAGGAGACAACTGCAACATGCTAATATTAGTTCCTTTCACCCCCCACAGTATCATCAAGCCCCCTGGAGCTCGGCCCCACCCTGGGCCTGAAGAAGTCCAGTTCCCTGGAGAGCCTCCAGACAGCCATGTCGGAGGTCAACAGAAAGAACGAACTCCTCCCGTTCCACCGCCCTCGCCCAAATATGGTGAGGGGAAGAGGCTGCAACGAGAGCTTCAGAGCAGCTATCGATAAATCCTACGACGGGCCGGCTGAAGATGATGACGGTAAGCGGGAGAGAGAGACGTGTGTCTGCGATACGCTGACGATGCATTGTCATTCATTTGTCTACACATCACATGTTGCTGCGTTAGAATGTCAGATTTGTATCTGCAGCTCGGTCTGATCGGTGACATTTATCTTCACCACGTTCACGTGGAGTTTTCTAACGCAGTGATTGATGCCCACTCGACTTACCGCCGTGCGCTAGGTGTTCCCCAATTACATTTTCTCAAGTAAAGTGTGACAGGAGCTTTGCAACAAGCACCTTATGCCTCCAAATATCAGCACATATTCAACTCCCAGCTGTGTTATTAGCAGCCAAGTCTTATCAGTCACCACCAGAGTAATGAGTCGGCTTGTTTCAGATCACTACACTCACACAGGATACGACTAATAGGGCATTTCAACACACACACACACGCCATGGCCACATCTGTCACTATCCTTCTAAATATTCAACACTTTCAGAGCTGCAGTTAATCGACAGAGAGCACTGAATCTGTCTTTCATTCCTCTGCTGTGTGCTTCTCTTTGTCTGTTGTCGTCACTTTTTGCTTGGGTTTAAATCATGTAAATGCTTATCGAGCGCTGCCTGTCAGAGGTGAGTTTGCACTCTTTAGCCTGGACCTGCGTTTGTTAGAAAGGCAAACACTGGTAATATTTTGACAGTCTAAATAAAGCAGTTAATGTGCAGCAGATGCATTGTGTGGGGTCCTGAGCTGAGTCCAGCTAATACCACAGGAGAACAGTGTGTCACAGTTTCTAATCTATTCACTTGTGATGAGTCAGTGCCTTTGAGGATTACTCTCAATACTTTTTCTTATTTCTGTTTAATTTGGATCATTTCTTTATTTCTTTGGCGCAGAAAAGATGAAAAAATCCCGACTTTATGCTGACATGTGCCGAGTCTCTGGCATCGACCTGCTTTGAAGCAAATATTCTGATTGTTGCTTCAACCTGTTGTTGTGATATTTGCACATTTTCTGAAACACTAAAATTCTGTGAACAAGCCTCACAGGAAAAATAAAAACCCACATATGTGCACAATTATCACAGCAACAAAAACTCTTTAGTGAGATCACGTCTGCTGCCATTGTGGATGCTGTGGGTCTGCAGCAACACAAACACACACGCACACTTCCATCCTCCCGGAAGACGGTCTTTGTAATTAATGCTGAAGTGAATACCCAAATAAAATTAAGCCCCATTTGAAGTCATAAATTTAGTTTGGTTAGCTTATGAAATCTGACAAGGAGTCTACAATTTCTGCGTGTTTGTGTGTTTGTGTTGCGTCTCAGACCTCCAGTCTGTCAAAGAACCAATGAGGCGTCACGGTTTACTCTGTGAAGAGCAAATCAACTCTCTGTAAAGCTGATAAGTGCACTGTGGAGAAAAATGGAAACTCTTATCTGACACTTTGCACGAGTCATTTATTTGTGCACATTGTTGCTTAATGTGTTTGTTTTTTTTGGCCTTGACCCTCTTTGTGACGTGCTGTGTGAGCACCAGGCTCAAACTTGTAGGTGAACGTGCAAGAAAACGACCGTGCAAACAGTTTGTACTCACACAGCGTCATCGGCTAAACGTGGAAAAGTCACCAGCATCACTGACTGACTGGTCGGGTCACACCCCCAGAATAGTGTGTTGTTTTTTTTTGTGTAGTTTATTATCAATAAACACCATTTCACAGACATAACCTGCAGTCATCGTACTTAAAGCTGCCTTTGGTGGTCTCTCCTGCACAGCAATCCTTCAGGTCAGGTTGATGCTTCAGATGTTTATGTTTTATTGAATTAAATCCAAAGTAGTTGTTTTTGCTACTTTGTTTCATCCTCCTTATATCGTTCTTCTCTTTTTCCCCTCCAGATGATGGTACCGAGCCCAGTTCAGGTCGGGACACGCCTGCGAGTAGTTCCTCTCGGCAGGGAGTTGGTGACCAGGCCGAAGAAAAAGGCAAGAAAGAGAAGAAAAAGAAGGCAAAAACAAAGAAGAAAGAAAAGAGCAAGGTGAAGGGAAAAGAGAAGGAGAAGAAGAAGACCGAGGAGCCCGAGGAGACGGAAAAGAAGAGCAAGAAAATCGGCTTCGGCCTGCTGAGGTGAGGGATTCTAAAACGAGTGCTAGCATTAGCTTCACTTCATTGTTTCTTTGTAATAAAATACAAACGTTGAGCAGAGATGCACAACAGCAGACTAAAGATTCAGTTTAAACAGACGTTATAAAAGCCAGAAACCCTGCTGTCCCCACGGCCGACCACACGGCACATATGAAAGCTCTGAAATCATTTCTCACAGAGCGGTGATTTCCAAAACGAACATCAAAGCGTCTATTAGACCAACATATTTGTTTTAACGTGTCACCGGCTTCAGTTTCACATTATTCACACCATCCAGACTTGAGTGGAAACGTGGTGGTACTGGTCTGACAGTCTGCTCCGCTTTGCTGAGCCTCACTCAGTGAAGTTTAGTGTGTTTGCTGAGACGAGAGTGAAATTTGTGTCTTTTTCATTTGCCCTTTTAGATATCAGTGTTTTTTACTGTTTGCTGATCAGTTTTTAGTCACCGATAAGCAGTCCTGATTTCTGCTGCTGCTGCTGGTCTCTGTCCTCTCAGAGCCCACGAACCACCAGCTGCACAGGATCAGGTCACCTTTTGTATCAATGCAAGGAGCAGAGTTCACTAGGCCGTCATCTTTTCTTTGTTTATTGTCAGAAAAACTGACGTGCATCATCAAATATGTGTACATCCCACCTGCGTTCGTACCGTGTCGGACAAAACATGAACACTGAGCTCTTTTTTTGTCCCTTCGTGAATCGCTGTCACGTGCTGCTGGGCACAAAGACCGCTCTGAGACCGGTGCTCACATTTTCCTTAAGAGGCCTGAAATTTTCACTCAGAACTATTTTGTATGATTAAGACTGCACCTCTCAGCGTGACTATAACATACGTAGCATGAATGAGGCAAAGTGTTTCAATGAACAATTTACTATACTTTCCACCTTAACTGCCGCCTACTATCAGTGTTTTTCCCCACCGTGGTTCTGAAGTGGGGTTTCACATGACTATTACACAGATACAGATCTTCAGATAAACAGCAGCGTGCAATTTGATCTGCAAAATAGAGCCGCAGCCTTTCAAAATACACTGACAAAAGCAGTCTGTGTGAACTGGGACACAGAAAAGCACTTCCAGATTTCAAAGTCCCATTTCATCACAATGATTGTATCTCCAAATTGCATGTTATTTAAAGTGTAATATTAGGCAGTTGGACTAATATGCACTAATTTTGTGTAATCGAATAGGTTCAATTCTTTTTCTTTGAAAGTCGCCACCTTTTCCCCGATCTCCCTTCAGCCGACTTTGTTTCTCCCATTCTTGCACCATTTAATCATTAGGAAATAAACCTTTATGATGTGGAGATAGAGCCTGTTTTATTGTGCTAAAATTCTATCTTTGTTATTCAGTGGACTGTGTAAACGGCTGATCTAAGCCTGTTAATAATTATGTCAGATGTTTTTTATTCTTCGCTAAGTGTGACCGAGTGTGAGGATGACTAACGGAGCGCTGTGTCCTGTGTGGTTTACCTTTACAGGAGCTACCTGTCTGCCTCCTCCTGTGTTTATCCTTAGTTCAGCTGAGCTGTGCGTACGTTAATGCTGCCGTCCTCCAGCCCTCAAAACATAAAGAGACCTTGTAACACAGAACAAAGTGAAGTAAAACTGAAGGTCTGTGATTCACTCTGGGTATTTCTCTGTTCTCTGGAGCGACTTTGTTGTTGAGTTGTCAGACTTTTCAAATTAAATATTGCGATATTTGAGGATTGTGAATAAAACTTCAGTCCAAGATCAGATAACAGGAAGTGTGTGTGCGCAGAAAGTGAGAAAATGGGTCCTTTTCTTTGTGTGTATGAACTGATCTTCATCATAGCCTGAACTCGTCTTCGGGAATAGTTCTCCAGGCTTCCTGAAGGACGTTCAGAGCTTTTCTTTGAGCGTTTCTGCCGCTCGTTCAGTTTCCTGTCGAGATGATCCCACGGTAAATTAATAGCGTAGAGGTCTGGGCTGTGGGAAGGCCAATCCGTGATGGTTTTTGTTGTTTGTGTGTTGTTTACTGCACTGGCAGCTTGTTTGGAGCCACTGTCATGCTGAAAAATGAAGCTGTTTCCAATCACATGCTTTCCAGATGCAAGAATCTAAATCTGATGGTACTTAAAAAAAATCTAAACAGCATTTGTTTGCAGAAATAAATCAATGCTGCTCCCTGTAAGCTGCAGCATTTTAATATATTGTCACAACTATAATTGCTGCAAATGTCTTTGAAATATTTGATCGAAATATTAGTTTTGATGCTATCTTGCCCACTCTTAATGGGGACAAACAATCTGTTTTTTGCAACAGGCTGCTAGTAACAAAGTGGCCAACGATCCAGTTTAAGACTGGTTCTCTGTTTTGTGCAGAAACAACACTGGTTTCTCCCTCAAGGTGCCTTTTCATGCTTGAATGATTCACAGATCAGTGTTAAGTGGCTTAACAAAGAAACACCCAAAAAAACCATTCCTCCGAAAATGCTCAGGTACAACGACTGAAACCGATGAAAGCACAGTAAACTCTGAAAGACCCTCAGAAAGTCTGGAAACTGTAGACCACCTAACAAAGAAAACTAGAGCACAGTGTACCTCGTTAGAAGCAAACGTAAAGAAATGAGGAGAGGCTCAAGACTTTTGCACAGTACTGCATGTATATAGAAGCCTGGTGAATCTTAGCTTTGGACTTGAGATGAATGATGCTGTTTAAACATGTTATCAAAATAACTGCTGATGTCATTAATGACGAAATGTTTGATCATCATCACTTTTGTCTGAAATCAGCAGTGGAGGTCCAACAACAACAACATACCGACTGGGTCCTAAACTCCGTCTGTTTCAGGTCCCAGAGTCAAACGAACACTGCAGCATCACTGAGAGTTAAAAACGGTCTAAATTCTTTCATCTTTAATAAAATGATCAGTGTTGCTGCCTTACCAGGTGTAACAATTAAGTTTAACATCCAGGCATCCATGAAAACAGAATTTATTACATTTAACAGAGTTAGAAGTTAGCAGGAAGTTAGCTCGCTAGGTTGATGTAGCATGATACCTAAACATGATATAGCATGTTCTCACTGAGAGATTTCTGAAAAATTCAAACGTACAGCTCTGCTATCACTTACAACATAAATGAAGACAGAAAACTAAACAGCAGTGACGTTTGTAGGGTTACTGAAGTTGGACTAGCTGGTATATAATGATGTGCTACGTGATCGCTAGCTACACAGCTATGTTAGCATAGAATAAACACTGTGAAGCTGGAGGATGAACTCTAACCTTTTTCCACTTGATAAAAGTTAACGTGAGGGTTCCCGATGGTTAGAGACAAATGCAATCGCATGACAGGAAGCTGTAAACGGACCAAACTTCAGTCAGGAGAACAACTGAGATAATCCATCCACAATACAAGGTTAGTCTTTAATATAAGATAAGATAACCTTTATTTGTCCCACACGTGGGAAATTTGTTTTGTTACAGCAGAAAGTGGACAGTGCAAAGTTACATAGCAAAAATTATAAAACATTATATAAGGCATTTAATGTGCCTCATAATCCAGTGTGCCCTATGGTCCGAAAAATATAGTACATTTACTAGTATTTGATGACTTCATATAAAATACACACTGCAAACAGAGCTAAGTAACTCAGTCATAAATCATGTTTATATAAGTAGTTAAACGATGACAGAATGTACCTCCTTCTCTTTCCTTTTGTTGGTGGTTTTTGTGGCGCACACCTCCATCACACATCACAGACTGAAGGATGTGGTTTTTCCACCTACGTCGCTCCATCGCGTTTGTCTTTGTTTTAAGCGCCTCGGAGTTCAGCGAAGGTTACAGTGATACCTTCTGCGTGTGTTCATCCACCTCTCTTCCTCTTGTCTGCCACTCTGTTTGATTACGGTTTGGACAGCCTACACCGCACACCCGAGAACATCTCCAGTTTAATCTAAGCAAGCCTCCTCTCCATCCATCCTTTCATCTAACCCCCGGCTCTCCCATCACATCTCGCCACAAGTGCTTTAAAACCATATAATACACCCGAGGATATTTTTAGACCTTGCCCCTACACCTCATCGCTCATCACTGTAAGAAGGTCTTGATTAGATCCCAGTGATCATCTCAACCTTTCTCTCCTTCTCCTCTTCCTTGCCATCTTTTGCAGCGACCACCCCCACCCCCTCTCTCCATTCCCATCTCGCTAATCTTTGCATCATTCCAATTTTTCCCTCTCCGTCTGCTCTCTCCAGCTCCCGCTCTCTATCTGCATTTGATTGCATGTAATGGTGGTAGACTGAGAAGGCAAATTGGTGCTATTCAGTACAGTTCAATCTGGGGCGAGCTGCTGATTTGTCATATTCATCTAAGGGCACCTTTGATTGGCCTAATGGTCTGGAGGAGAGGCAGTATGGGACACTCTGCCTTACTGCACCTCTCTGGTTGTACAGTAGTAAGTGTGCATGTTTGTTATAGACGGTTCGCACGTTTGAAACTTGAATTCAACCGCTGCGTTACCTCGCTGATCGTGCACCGCCTCTGAAGACGCTTACTTTACTGGATTTTGTGATTTGAATTGTTAAGTTGGATGAAGGGAGGGTTCAGCGTTGCAAGTACCTGCAGTTACGTAATTACTGTATGTCTCATTCTCATCGTTAACCCCGGCGATAACGTTTGCTTCAAATGCCCTTTAAAGTGGACAGCTGGCTCCGTCATCTGAACCGTTGCCACTTGCCAATCAGATATGCCAGTCATCTGCGTGTGTGTGTGTGCGTGCACCGTGGTAACCAGCCCACCGTCATGAATATTCATGTGCTGATAAAACACGATTGGTCACACAGTCAGATGGTTGTCATATAGTTGGCACATGGTTACTGTGAATCTTCCAGAGTGTGTGTGGATGCATTTCTTTTTCTGTAAAGTGTGCATCTTTTGTCTTTCTTGCTCAGACCTTTTAGCGTCGTGTTATTGTGCTTTATGTGTACAGAAATATAGTGTGTACACGCAGCCATAACTCTGTGCTCTGCACATATTTTACGCGTGTGTGCGGCCGGCTGTGAAAGAGGAAGGGAGAGAGACAGTCTGTACAAATGAAAATATGGCGATCTATCAGGTGTGACTGGGAGAGGATGAGGTCTACCAGAACAAAATGTAAGCGGGCGCTGCTGCTGTCACTGCATCATATTTATGTGGTTATTGATGTGTGTGTGTGCACGCTGTTCATTTTCAAATTTAAACTATGTTTATTAGAATATCTGATATCTAATGGGTCTGCGTATATGAAGCACCACGTGTGTGTGCATGCGTGTGTTTGCTGACTATCATTTATAATTATTGAAAAGCTTTCACATGAATGGCACATGTATACTTAAAGAGCTTTGAGCCTTAAGCCCATTCTCTTTTTTTTACCTCTCACTGATACCAGTAATTAGACTTCCCCCATATTGTCCCATTTTTTCCTCGTGGCTCCTCTCCCGCTCTCTGCGCTCTTTCCAGCTGGTCATAATGCTGCATCTCTGTTAGACTTAAAGTGCTCCATTGCTGGGACTATTAGCCCATCTCAACGGTGGGGCCCATTAGGACTGACTAGCTCCATTGTGGGCTGTGTAATGGTTGAGCTTCATGCTAGGCCTATTAGCCCAGGTCTGTGCATACTGTATGCCTGTGTGCTTTTGAATGTGTGTGTGTGGTGCTTAGATGAAAAGGTTGATGGCAGAAAATGGACTTACTTTGATGCTGCAGTCCCCATCATTTGCTGGAGATTTTCTGATTGGTGGAGCTCTGCTGTGTTTGAATTAAGCTGCCTGTAAGAGTTGCTGCTGTACAGTTGCAGCACTTAAATAGGCTGTGAAGAAATGACATGTTGGCAGTTTGATGGAGGCCGTATTTCACTCCCGATCTTAGCACAAGTCCAGCAAATGTAATTTATAAATGTATATTCAGGTTGCTTGAGTCAGGCCAGCTTCTTTCTCAGTTAACCCTCAGCCATAGCGACTGGGAAACTGGTCTGGGATTATCTTGCAACTGGTTGCTTTGCAACCAGTTTGCAAATGGCTCCTAGAGGTTGCTGGCAGTTTCTGCAAAATCTGATGCCAAGTTCAATTCATGCAGACCTAAAAAACAGTCAGTAACCCCTGGTAACCAGTGGTTGCCAGGGAAAATGTGTATTCCCCAGCTTTTTAGTGACTGGTTGCCGGGGGTTACAGATGGTTGAAATTGAACCACCTCATGATTGCTTTGGTTGCTGCAGTTGTCCTTAGACGACTTTTCATTTCATTCAATTCCACATTTAGACTCAGTTGCAACTTTTATTTTGCATTAAACTCGAATGCATGCATCTTAGATTTTTGCATTTTGGCTTGCAGCTTGCACAGGGGCATTGAGAACAGTCTTAGTGGCCGCAGGTTTTAATTTGCTTCCAACTGTACATGAAGATAGACGCGTGCAGTAGAAAGGAGATTTCAAGGCACTCGAAAATTTTGTGCATGGAAGACGACTCCAAATTCCCCAAGCAGGGGAAAAAACAGGCTTCTGACCAGACGCTGAATTTCATTGTTTCATGATTAGAGCGCACATGCTTGAAGCAGGGGAAGGACTCTGCCAATCAAACGTCTTGACAGGAAGTCATTGGGGTGTCACTGACTGATGTCATGCCTGTCAGTCATCAGAGCGTGTATGTGTATGTGCGTGCGTGCTCGTTATTGTATCGCACTTGTCAATCACCCATTCCCTCATGGATCTATTTTCCAATGATAGGAAAGGAAGGCGTGTCCTTGGAGTGGTATGGGGAGGGAGTGAGAGAGAAAGGAAAGAATAGATGAAGTGAGAGTCACAGATGTTTGGCCTGATTTTTCTCGGTTGTGAGTGGGTTTATTGGAAAGCGCAGGTGTGACTCAGCACTCCACATCTGTGTGCATGTTAATGTGTGTGGATTGTACATTGTTACGAGTGTTTTTGCTGAATGACATCTGTCTGCTGGATGTAAAGTCAACATAACGGCTGGTACCGTTTGCTTCCTTCACTAAAACCTGAATGTTGTAACAACTGAGTTCAATCATGAAAAAACAAATTAACCAAATTTTTTTGGAAAGCTGAGTTTAATTTCACTACCCACACCCAATCACTGCGCAAACAGTCTTTCCCCCCATCTGCCGTGATGACATGTGCCGCAAAGTTTTCGAAACTTCGACGGTGTTGCCACAGTGTTTTACTGTCTGTGTACTCTACCCACTGTGGGCGTCTCTCTTTCATGAAGCTTGGTATTAAAGCGCGACACGGCCGTTTACTGTAATAAGCAGACCATAAGTACGCACCTATTCCCAAAGATGTAGTTCCCGTAGTTCTCTCCACAGACGGGAGCTTTAGGAAAACCGGCTGTAGCGCAAACTTTCTCACATGTAAATGAGGAGCCATACACTTTCCATACAGACTGAGGTGTTACTTCCTGAATATTCATGAGTTATCGTTCTGTTCCCACTAATGACACAACAAGAGGTGATGTATTCGTCCTAACTGGCTGTTAATCAACTGCTAATCTTACTCTGATATTTCTTATGAAACAATGCTTCTCAGGCGATATCATCAGAACTTGTACATTTTAACATCTCATCAGGCTGTGTGTGTGTTTAGTTTAGTTTAGTTTATTAGTAACCAGACCGAAAAGCAGCGCACATTTCGGTGCTTTATTTCGGTGCTTTTTTTTTTTTCCTGAGATGTCATACACTTTAGAGTCTAGCCAATCATTTTAAGTTTCGAGGATAGTAGGCGGGCCCAGGTACATGCGTTCTTTTAGAGCAGAGCTATAGATTAAAAACGCCCAAGGTGAAGCGGTCAAAAGTCTGGCTGTACTTCACAGCAAAATATGCAAACTCAGCAGCCTGCAACAAGTGCTTTAAGGTGAAACTGTCAAAGGAGGTAACACCTCAAATCCAATGAAACACCTGGCGACGCATAGCGTTTTTTTTAAAAGCCAAGAAATGCGCAGTATTTGATAGCTTGCTGCGAGACCTCACACCGTGCACATCTACTGTGATGCCTGTTATCGGACCCGGAGTTAGCAACATCCCCCAAGAACCCGAAGAGGAGAGTCCTGGCCCCTAGCCCTGCCAGTGTAGCAGAAATGATGAGGATGATGATGGCAGCAGCAGCCGTTCTTCTCTGTGTGAGTAGCTTAATGTTGTTCGTGTGTAATTTACGTTGAGTAGGCTAACCACGTTATTACATTAATGCATGTAAGGTGAACTAGCAAACATCATCATAGCTACATGCGGCTGTCTTCTTGTTTGATGGCAGATACTCCCTTCACCCTGGCCAAAAAGGCTAAAATGACCAAAGAAAAAGTGGAAAACAGCTGAACATGAGAGGTTTTTGGACAAAGTTTGTGTTTTTTCCATTGTTTAAGCACTGCTTCCAGCCAAGAGTGATACCATATATGCCCTATAGCTGCTGAAAAGGCTAACATTGTTATCTTTTTACAAAAAAACAGCTGAACATGAGAGGTTTTTGGATAAAGTGTGTGTTCTCCATTCTTTAAGCACCGGTTTGAGCACCGTTTAAGCACCGGCACCGTTTCAAAAGTACCGGTTTGGTACTGGTATCGGATAAAACCTAAACGATACCCATCCCTAGTTATTAGGACCCCCATTAGCTCATGCAGTATCAGTAGCTACTCTTCCTCTGGTGTGACGATTTTTTAATTAAAAAAAAACCCCTTTCATCCATGAAACGTGTACGACATGAAAGACAAAAAAAGGCTCATAAACAACAAAACAACACAATTAAAACCAACAGCTCTATTAAACATACATTAATTGTTACAAATAAAACGTCCAGAGCGTAACAAAAAATAACCAATTCTAGTTGTTGTGATAATTCCTGAGATCAAAAGCTGTGGAAGTGAACTCCATGCCACCATCATTGCTTGAGGCATGGAGTTCTCATTGCTGATGAGTTTGACAAGGAGGTAACAAAAACCGCAGCCTGTCTGTCGACTGACGCGTAGTGTTGATGTCAATTCTAAAAAAATAACATTTTGCTATAAAGAATTTCTGTTGCTTTTGCTGTGATGATTTTTCTAATAAAGTTAATTAATCCTGCCTTTTACACTTAACACACTTTAGAACTAAACAACTGTGTGTGTGTGTGTGTGTGTGTGTGTGTGTGTGTGTGTGTGTGTGTGTGTGTGTGTGTGTGTGAGTGTGACTGTTTGATTTTACATTTTAAGTCCTTTCCACTTTTAGGTGGTTTCAGTTCATCAAATAAAGTATCAAATATCAAATAAATGAAGCGCATGAAGAAAAAAACTGCAAAAGTGTAGTCTCACCTGTGAGACCTTTCTACGTCTGTGCACAGTGATTACATGCAGACAATGGTTTGTGATTTAACTGATTATCTTCGTTGGACAAAAGGCGTTTAACAAAGGAGAATATGAAAGGAGAGACGTCGACGGGTTGTTGAACGAAAGATTGAAAGAAACAAAAATGAAACAAGTTTTTATTTTTACCCATTGTTCAACAAAGCGGCGTTTAGAGAGACAAAATCAAAGCATGCCAGTTTGTCTCCAGTTTATTTATGTGTTAGTTAACTTTTCTTACCGTGTGTGCGCATGCACGACGAATACACTCAGCAGGAGGGTTGATTCAGAAACCCTACGTGCTCAGGCGGAAGGTAGTGGCAGGAGATAGGACTTTACTGTGTTTTATTTTTATTTCCTAAGAATGAATCTTTGTTCAACTGTGTGTTCCAGGATGGGAGAGTGGGCTTAATTAAGCTGTGTGTGTCCGTTTTCTTTGAATCTCTTTCTTCTTCTTCAGCTGTTCTTTCATTTTGCTGCAGAGCGTATGAAAATCGTCTATAGCTGGATGTGGTTGCTTGTCTATTTCCAGTCAGAGAAGAAAAGCAAAAATGGGCAAATGAAGGATAAGTGACAAATTAAGGATTGTTGTGTGTGGCGTCAAAACTACGCCTGCCAACAGAAGACCACATTAACATGGTACTGAGATATAAAAGAATCCATGGCATCGTGATTTCACACGGAAACGTGCATTTCAGATGCACATCTTCTTTTCTATATCATCAACACCTCCAAGAAGATGATAATTTGTGGTCATAAAGACTTGCCCGTGGTCAGCTGCACCACTGCGGAGTGATACTGCTGGGCCCAAAGCGTGCCAAGGACGCACTCCATGCACCATTATGCCATGGTGTAGGGAACACCACCAGGATTCGTGGCGCTGTTGCCAATTTCTGACTCTACCATCTGTGTCCTTAAGCAGAAATTGATAATCCAACAGACCAGACAACATATTTCCAGTCTTCAGCGGTCCAATTTTTAGCTGTCCACTGTAGCCACACATTTGTGTTCTTGAGATTGGTTTTCCAAGTTTGTAAAGCCTTTCTGTCAGCTTCAACCAGTTTAGGGCATTCCCGTCTGACTTCCCCCATTACCAACACATTTCTGCCTTCTGAACTCCGACCTTTTAGATGTTGGTTTATTCATTTTCCAGCAGCGTTCTGAGTAAACTTTGGAAACTGTTCTGGAGACAAATAAAAGCTGATCCATTCGATGTGACGAGGCTTGGACGAGGTTGTGAACGTGCCGTTTGGACCTCTGTAACCAGCGTTATTTATAATAAGTTTCTATTAAAGTAGTCAAGTCAAGTCAAATGGCCAACGATGTGCAGCGGTACAGTACGCAGTGAAACGAGACATTCCTCCATGACCACGGTGCTACGTATGACACAGGACAATCAACACAGGACTGCATAAAGTGCAAATGTGCAAAAACTGCAAAAAACCAACAACTGTGTAACACCAGACGGTGCAGACACAACAGTGCAACAATGACAGTGGGTCATGCAAAAGACTGAGCATTGTGCAGAAAGTAAATTGGGGTATGAAGGTGTGCGTGTGTGCTTCAAATTAGCAAGACATGGCGATAATCTTGGTGCTAAATGTGTTCTTTAATTTCCAGAGAAGGGTTCTGTTGTTAAAATATATGTTGTGTTCACTTTATCATCTATTCTTTCTGTTAGTATGAGAAGCCGACACCGGAGAGGACGCAGGGGTGAGGAGAGGAGACAGATTAGCTTAAGAGAGAAGTGCTTGATAGCAAAGGGAAGGAGCAAAACGTCAAAGGAGAGGCTGAGGTGACGGGGTGAAAGCAAGGTACGCTACGGATGAAACGAAAGAGAAAAAAGGTTAATGGGAGGAAAGCGTGCGCTGAGGAGACGGTCAGAAGGAGTAGACATAAAAGAGCTGTGAGGAAGGGTACGAGAAGGAGATGAAGGAAAGGGTAAGCCTTTATAGGCAGCGGTAATTAGAGCAAGGCTCGTCCCCTGTGAGGCAAACACACACACGTGCTGTTAATTCACACACATGATTGGTGCCCTTCATTGCCCGTTGCGTCCACCTCTGTGGGTGGTAAATAGGCTTTTCCCCAGTCTACATGAGGCACTTCAAAGAAACCTATTACCTCTGTGCTCACAATATACCTTCTTTTATTGCAGAAGCAGTGATATGCACGCGCTAAAACAACAAAACAGTCGCACTTTAGAGAAACTGTGACTGTTGTTTGAAATAAACCATAAGCAGGTATAGTGGCACGATCATATATCAATAAATTCACTTGATAAATTAAACTTAAAGGCTGTTATAAGGTCAGGGTTTGTGTGTTGGAGGTATTAAGTATTTAATACTGGCTCAATTCACCATGTCCTCCCGACTGTACAGCAGCTGGTTGTAAAGTTTAATGAGCTACCTTCTCCTCCATCGAGCTGGGAGTACGGTAAACACCTCTAAATGGTTTAGTACGGAAACATCATACTTGGTTACGATTTTCAATTGAATTTTATTTATACAGCATCAGTTTACACCAACATCTCCTCCAGGTGGTTTATCTTGTGAGGCACAATCAGATGATCTCTTTTGAGCAACAGCTTGACAACAGTGGGGAGGAAGTGCTCTCTTTTAACAGGAAGTGACCTCTGGCAGAACCTGGCTGAAGGAGGGGGAGTCAAAAACTGCAGAAACTTTAGGGTGAGGGGAACGAGAAGAGAGAAAAGGGGGAGTATAGAGATATTTTGTTTCTAAACTAATGAAAATGTGTGCAGGTTTTGTAACGTAAATGTATGTGTAAATGTAATGCTAATGCTAATGCTGCTAAACAGATTTGTACAGTACAAGTCTTCTTAATTACCCTAAAGATAGAGATGTGGAAGTTCTGCTTGCAGAGATGCTAATTCTCTGTGGAATTTCAAACTGGATCATGGAAAAGAGAACATTTTGTTTGGTTGCTCTTTGAGGAAGTTTGTGCCTGGCTAATTACAGTGCACAGGAACATGTTTCATTCTATACTCGTTATTTATTATTTTTATTTTCATTGTCCAACAATGATTTTTAAATCTTTTGTAAATCAGAGTTAAAATAAGGTTGCTGAGAGGACGCAGACTCATCTAAAGACGGATACACGTAAATGTCTTTAGCAGCAGCACAACTGCCTCCATCATCAAGTTTGGAGCCTTCGACTCAGTTTTCAGGGCATCGGTGAGCCAACAGGAGTCACTATGAATGAGACCCAAAGTTTCTGTGTTGCAGCACTTCACCGCTCAAACCTTTGTGGTCGGCCACCATTTTCCATAAGTCACATGACTGGCCGCCGTGGAGTTTGCCAAGAGGGATCTAACTGGAGGAAACCAGACACTGAGCAGCACCTCATTAATACCATCCCTACAGTCACACACAGTGGTGGCAGCATTGCTATGTTGGAAACTCTTTCTGTAGCGGATAATAGCCTCGAGCTGTCTCCGGTGAAAACGTCTTCCAGTGTGCTGAGCAGAAGTTTACATGCTAACGGCACGACAAGCAGAAGTTCAAGAAGGAGAGATCACTTGGAAGAGCTGAATTTACTGAGATGGAGAAATTAAGAGTTTAGTGGTTAGACCAACACGGCAGAATGGAAGGACCAACCGAAATCTAGACGATGGTGATGAAGACTGAGGCCTGGGTGGAGCTCTGACTGATGTGTCTGTGAGGTGCAGATGGGTGGAGGTGGGTGAATGAGAGTCTGAAAGTGAGAGTAACAGAGAGCAAAGATTTAAACTACGCAAAGTGGAGGCTGGTTGGCTCAAAGAAGGCAGGCAGGAAGATGATTGGACAAGAATACTGATGGCAGTGTTGAGATTGACAGCAGTAGTGATGTAGACAACAGCAGCCCAACACCCAGGACAGCAGGCAGGTGACTGATTACAGATCTTCATTACTGAACTTATGCACAAACGTCATCGTGATGCCAGGAAAATACAGGAAGCGTTACTGGAAAGGAACGAAAGGCCTGGAGTTTCCAGGTGCTGTCTGGACTTGAACCTAACCTGAAAATAGCGGTGCACTATTGCTCCTCATCCAAGCTGGTGGAGATTGAACATCTGTGCCTGAAATGGGACAAAAACGGTTTTAATCTTCGGGCTCGTTCCAAAGAAGACACTGAGCTGCCATTGCTGTGGAAGGTGCTTTAACTAACTGGCTGTACTTTGTCACTGTGTGTAGATTTCTCAGTGCACGCAGTGCTTATCTTATTAGGACGTTTAAAGCGAGGCCTGGTTTGTACTTTAGAAATAAATCTTACTTTACTTGTTTGCCTGTAATTGCAATTGGTGATTTGCTGTATATGCATGCTTCCTCTGCAGTTCTAAAGAGTCTTCATTCACTGACCACTTATATTTTCTATGGTCGTATATTTTACTTTATAAAGCCGTTCTAGGTGGACTTCGCGTCTACATCTGTACCCTTCTCTGTCCCAGGACTTATAGTTACCATCTAAACTTTAGATAAAGACAGAGGATGTTTCTTTTAAGAAACATTAAACCATTAAAGTTTTATGTGTATGTGCTGTGGATTTATACTTTATGTTGTATTTGTAGTCTCTCTTGTGAGACAGATTGTGATCTCAGTGGGACTTCCTGGTAACATAAAGGTAATAATATTAATGATGACGATATTAAATGTTAATAAGAATGTTGAATCCATTTGAAGACGAGTTTGAAATGGAGCAAACAACCTGATTGGGTGAAAAAGCTGGAAACCATAACACAAACGGAGATCAATGCCTGACAACAACAACTGCAAGTTAACTCAGATTTTAAGGTGTTATTCACCTTTACCGACTTTTGATGAGCCTTAGAGCTTCGTCAATGCAAAAGCATGAAAACATTGACTCAAAATCACCCCAACGTCACCAAATCGGTGCAGTGACGTCTCAGTTCTTACATTTTCATTTCCCACTTTAGTTCACTTTTCATTTTCAGCAGTGGCGGCAAAGTCTGAATATATAATGATGCTCATTATGACATCCAGTCTTGTGTGTGTGTGTGTCTGCCTGCATCTCCTCCAGGTAATGAATTGTCTGGTGTCCATTAGTGCTGAGTACGCTGTTGATGCTGACCACACAGAAGCAGTATTGACTGCTGTGGTTTGAGTATTGATATGTGGCCACTTAAAGCGGGTCTTTAGGTCTGTCGCGCGTATGCCGTCTTTTAATTTATGTTAGCTTGTATAGACTGCGTTCCTATTGAGCTTCGCGTGTATCCTTCCTCTGTCAAATCTGGATTAACTGCGTGCCTTTTACTCCAGCGTCCGTCGGCATCGAGTTAACCACCTGTTTGTCCAGTTTACTAACCCATCGTGGGAGCTGTTGTCGGTTCAGTTGACTTTTCTATGTGTGTTTATTTGTATGTGAGACGCGAGAAAAAAATCCGGCTGTATCTGCCCTGTGATTCTTTTAAGAGTGGTGCTGATGCAGTGTCTGTCCTTTATCTACGTCCTCTGTATACCAGCTGTACTGTGTGATGTCTCCGGCTTTCTTTTTGATCCACGTGCTGTGTCAATGTTTGCTTCTGTCCAGATTTGGAAAGAAAAAAGAGGAGAAGAAGGAAGCGAAGGCCGCTCTGCAGCGACAAAAGTCAGACCTCCTGAGTGACCATGAGCTCGAGAGGATGAAAGAAGAGAGAGAGAGGTGGGGAGGTTTCTATCCATGAGATGATTAGGATGAAATAGCTGAAATACTGCATGCACTCAGAGGAGGTGTGTTAGTCTGTCTACGCTAAAGAACATGAATGCTCACTTTAACAGCTCTTTTAATTACCTTTATCAGTCTGTCTCCACCCCTCTGTATGCTCCACGCCTGTCATATCTGAGCTCTATGCTTTTGATTTTTTCTATGCTAGTCCACTAATCAAAATACATTCAATAGATGCAATAATTAGTCCTGCGTTTCCTTTCCAGAATCGAGGCATCGCATCCTGAGTTACAAGATCAGCGGCAGGGCGGTGGCGGCGGTTCGGCATATCCCGATTTTGAAGATGATGACGCAGATCCCAACTACGCCCGTATACAATCCTTCAGGGACCGAGATATGGGCTCGGTGCCACAGCCTCTGTCTCAGTCGCCTCCCTACAGAGCATTTCAGCACGCTCGTACACCTTCCCCTCTCGGCCCATCCGGCTTTCAAGGGCACGGAAATCATACTAACGAGCCCGGAGTCATCCCCGACGATGACCCTCTGGATAGGCTCTACGCCAAAGTCAACAAATCAAGGGGAGCTGGAACTACGTCTCCTCCTGCTCCTCCTCAGGCTAATGACAGGTAAAGAGCTCCGACCTTGTTGGGATGTAATGATAAGACAAAAAGGATTTTGAGAGCACAATGGTCTTATTCATTAGTTATGTTCAGATTCTATACCTGGAACATATGGAAGCTCAGAAAGTTGTGGATACACCAGAGTCCCACCAGGTGTGGCACATGGGAGGCTCCCAGTGGAGCTTGTGAAAAAGGTTCACCATCAGTGGGTTACAGGGGCCATCACCCAGGTACAGCGTACTGTTACCTGTGTGTCAGAAAGGTGTCGTATATACACAGACCATGACCAAAGCGTGCTGTCACTTTTAGTCCACCTCCTGTTCCTCGTCAGTGTTGCAGTACAGCCTCATCTTCATGTTTCCATTCTCTTTGCTCTTCTACTGAATCACATTCATCTGCCTGAGGCCAGTGTGTGTGCGTGTGTGTGTGTGTGTGTGCCAGTTTTAAAACAATACAGATAGAGACAGACAAAAAGAAAAGATTGACTTGTTTGTGCTTCAGTCTTCAGTATGAGTGGCTGTGTGCTGACGTGCACATAACATCCGTGTGTGTGTGTGTGTGTCATAAGAAAGCAGGGCTCAGTGTTCCTCTCCGTTTCCCAATCCTGACTTCTTTCCTTTATGATGTCAGTCACAGCTCACTTACCTCTGAATATATCTGCCAGTGCAGATATTCTCCCACACACGTGTGCATCCACCTCATTTCTGTACCTGTCTCCTTGCAAAGGAGTAAAGCTGTTTGATGGACAGCTCCGAGCATCCCGGAGATGTTTTCTGACACTGCCTTTCCTGTATTCTTACCTTCGTGCCTAAGAGGGTTTTTCTTTTTAAATGCAGAGTCAGGACTCTTTGACCTTGATTCACAGTGTCGAGTCCCTCAACATTATTAAAAGAAATCTAATTGTTAAGAGGATGGACAAAAAGAAAACTGTCTCACCAGCATGTAAACCGGGCTCGGGAATCAGATAATACACTGAAAGACAATCATCTACAGTATCTCACAAAGCTGTTTTCCCCAACAGTCCACAAATTCCCCCCTCTCTGAGTTTTTCTTCTTCACTGGAAGCTGGTTAACTGCCATTTACTTTACTCTAATTAATTTGATAAGCGCCACCACAGAGAGCCACAGAGTAGCTATTCTGGTAAGTCTAATTGGCAGGGTGGGAAATCAGTTTAGAGTGCCTCCATGTTCGAAGACAAAATATTGATATTTGCCAGTAGTGTATTGATAATGTATTACAAGAAGAAATTTACAATATGTTGCTCTATTAAGTCTCCCACTCATAAATCTCATTCTATGCAAAAATATAAAATGTTATATTTATATAACAAAATAATAAAAATGTTATTTTTTAAATGGTTTGCCTCATATAATCTGTAAAACCAATAAAACCTCTGAATTTAGGCTTTAATACTTATTTTGTTAAATCCAATTTAACGTTTTCTCGTCTTTTTCCTTATTTAAAGCAGCATGGGTCTTAAAACGTTTTGATTTCTTTAGAGCTATATATCTATGGCCACAGGTTTTGGCAGACAGTGCTGTTCATTTATCATCACTTCCTGAAACCTGATGATGCAGACAGAAGGAAGTGCAGGTATTGGCTGACAGTAATCGATGGTGCTAGAAAAAGAAGTTAGTGTGTCAGCGGGGTGTGTGTGTGTGTGTGTGTGTGTGTGTGTGTGTGTGTGTGTGTGCTGCTGTGCGTCTAGGGAGGCCTGAGCCACTGTATGCATATAGGAGATAAACAAAATCTCTAAGAACTCCATCAGCACGTCAGCAAAGCAGTGAAGAACACCTATTTCACACACATGCATGCAAACACACACACAGATCGACACAAAGACCAACACAGTGACAGAAACACCGTGCAGCTCACAGCTGAACCCAGCTACGTGTGCTCGTGGAGTTAGGTGTGTGTTAGGTACAGATTCGTGTGTGTTAGAAAGAAAGTTGATTGAAAATGGCTCTAAAAGCCAGATTACAAAGCAGGATCTGTAGTGTGCCAGCTGATATTGGATGGTGATGATAACTTAAGTGATAGATAACATCATACCTGAGACCAACACCAAAAAAGCCTAACAAATACAGATGCCTACATATCTGTAGGTGTCTATGGAGTGTGCAAGAAAGATCACATCAGCAGTGAGCGGGCAGTCAATTGTTAGCTAGTGCTTGATCGTGCAGTAGATTGTGAGAGTTCTGGAAAACAGAGACAAGAGAAGAACACACTTTGTATGAATTTTTCTGCAATAATCCTTTCATTCTTTTATTATTTGAGTTTAAAGGTATCCTAAATAATAATTTATTTAATAGAAAAAAGGATATTGTAATCAAAAATATGCATAGAATAGTATGCAATTACATCTTTTAATGCATTCTCATAAACTTCGTCAAACAGGAAGGAAAGAGACGGCGTCATTAGCATCTTATTAAACTTCATCCTCACCTCGTACCTCATCTCCTGAACCGAAGTTTCTAACACATGGAAACGTGCATAAACATGTTGATTGTTACTATCATTTATTAAAGCTAATAAATAATGTTTAATGTTGTTTAGCTAGCTCTTGTAAGATAATGTTATGCCAGTTAATTTTATACACTTTCCTTTGATAAACAGTCTGATTACATTCATATATATTAGGAGAGTTTCTTCACTAAGTGTTTAACAGTTACACCCACTTCAAAGAATGTTTACTAATACTACTTAACAGCAGCTAACAAAAGCTAACAGTGGCTAACAAGAGATAACAGAGGCTAAGAGTAGCTAACAGCAGCGCTTACTGATAGCTCAGCATATCCTCAATGATTCACCTCAGTCTCTGGTCAGAAGTGAGCTTTTCTGATTTACTGACTCATTGCAGACTCTGTCTGAGCCTAACTGCATCTTCCAGACTAAATAAAGGTTGACACTTCTCACCCAGCATTGACAGCTGAGGTAAACCGTGCACTCACAGCCTTCCACAGATAGGGAAAAACTCTGGGGTGGATGCAGATAGGGTCCAAACAGTAGTAGAATCACACTGGCTGGCCACAGGCGTTACGACGGTACAGTAAAAACCTGATATTTTTGAGCTCTTGGCTTACTAAAACATATTTGTCCTACAGCAGCCACCGTAGCTGGCATTCTACTTTTGTATTGGGAGGGTTAAAAAAACAGAAGTCATTTGAAATTTATATCTCGCACTGAAAACTTAAAGCTTTAAACATCATATCAGTTTCAGGAAGCATTTACATCTACATTACTACATTTGTATGCAATATGTGGATTCATTAGAAAATGCAGGGGTCTGCAACCTTTCTGATGATGAGTACCATCTACAATTTCCTCAGAAGTCAGTGTGCCATATGATTGCATTAGCAATAAATGTAATAACGCTCTATATTAACAGTTACACACTATATAGAACAACTTTATAGAATCAGATTTGTTCGCAGATGTTGGCAGCTATCAGTGAATAGTTATCAGCTATTTTGAAACAAAAAAACATACACTTGTTATCCATAACAAGAACTCCATAACAGCAAATGAACTGTACAACAGAAAATGCAAATGCTATTTATGGTCTCCTCTCAACAATGATAAGAAAAATAAACTGAGCCAATATGGCATGTTTGTTAATACAGAGATACACATGTTAATGTGATCTCTGGTCTCCGAGCATTCAGACGGCTACCTGAGGACACTCATGTGAGAGAAAATCTGCTCACACAGATATGTAGAGCCAAATACTGTCAATAAGGCCTTTGCAATGTGACAGTGATGTACAGTCTTGTTGGTATATGTGTATTTTCTATACATTTTACGTCAGATAAAAACTTTGGTTGTAAGATTCAGATAATTATTTAATAAAAGCGAGATATTTTAAATGAGAATAAGAAAGAAAAGTATTTCTTTGTGCCCCCCCTCTCCCTGTTAATGCCCTACCTGGCCCCCTGGCAAAACTTTGCTAGATCCGCCCCTGCACAGTTACCAGCTGTCAGCTACATAGAAAGGATGCTGGTGTTATTTGTCTCTCAGAAACAGTTCATAACTTCCCTTCAACTCATTCATGTCACCTAAAAGCTAAACCTGTTTCTCCATCACCTGTTCAGCTCTGATGATTCAGTAAGGATGTCTCCTGGTTTCGTCTTCATGTTTCCCTCTCACCACATATCCAAACCAACATCATGACCAGCAGCTTTACAGCTGTGGCTCCAGCAAACATCAGCTGATACTAGAAATTAATATTAAATACATTCTAACAACAGCTGATCAAGCTTAAACGTGCTGCTGTTGTTTAACGCGACATCCGCTGGTTTCCTCTTTCTGGCGCAAAGTGAGCGATAAACAAACAAGAGAGAAAAGCCGATCAGCTGATCAATGATCAGTTTTATGATTGAAGTAGCAACAGGAGAGGAGAGAATGAGAGAAGAAGAGGCAGCTGTGCAGCAAAGGCAGAATAAATCCAGCTTTGTGTCTTTTCCATTCTAGCTGAAGTTCGGGACAAACTGTGCTCCTTTTCAGCTCAACACGAAACGCGTAATATTTTTCTCTGAATACGTTTTTATGGGACGGTTGGAAACTCTACTAACTAACCTTATGAATAAAATAAAGTTCACTATCAGCAACATCAAAGCACCCACCCAGCTGTATAGAAACTCCGTCATACTAGCTAGTAGCAGTTCGAGTTATTGTAACTGACTGTAAAAAGTCAGCACAACGAAAATAAACTCCACCTAAACTTGGTTTATATCTGATCCAGATACACTGCAGGTCATAACTTCTTACCTGAAGTTCAGTTCACCTGACACTCGGAACACCGGCGGCCGCCTCGGGTCTCTCCTCCTGCCTCCCCTTTCCCTCATCCACCTGCTGGCCTCCACCACTTATTAATGTTACTGAATCTGTGGAAGCTCCACCAAAGCCACCACCAAACAACTGAGTTATTTTTACACACCGACCAGCATCTAGCCAATCCACCACTTTCATTGTTTATACCATTACAAAGAAAAACCATCATCGGCCCACCGAGCAAATGCCCGGCCAGTCCAGCTATGGTCGTGCCATCAGTTAAGCCTTCGCTCTTTGTATAGCTGGCTTCATGCGTGAACCTTACATTCTAAGATTATATTTAGCTATTTGGTTAGTCAGGGATTTGTGTTAAACAGTTCTATTATGGAAGGACAGTTATTTAACCACACAGCACAGCAATATATCACGCTGTCTGCTTCTCAAGTAGCCTACCACCTTTAATTCCAAAGGGCACATCCAGCTTAATTCCATATGCACGGCAGAGTTTAGTGCAGACTCATTTAGTAAACTCATTGGACACACCAACACACACACACACACAACACTGAGGCATCCAGACACAACACATTTGGTAAAGATAATATGCACTAGCATAAATGTGTTTTCAAATAAATGAGCCACATCCTCTCTTCACGTCTACAAACACAGCCTCAAATTTAATAATCCATGCGCCCGTATAATCTATTGTGACAGTTGCACACATTTTCAGAGAACTCTTTCCACCGAGGGAAGGATTTCTCATGTTGGCGTTTCTTCTGATTGACTGTCCTTCTAACAGGCCTCCCAGCATCATCTATTCAAACTGTGTAGTGCCCCCCCCCCCCCCCCCCCTCAGTTTTTTTAATCAGCATGTTATGATTGCTTTGGCAAAGATAAATAGAGTTTAATGAGAGTATCTTTGCTGCTGATCACACTCATGCAGATGTTTCTGTCTCTGTGAGGAGACTTGGTGAAAATGCATTCACTGTGCCCTCCTTAGCCCTGACTTTAGAAACCACAGCCTATAGCCTATAGTGAAACCAACCTTTAAATTTACCTTAAAGCTAAGCGTCGATCCTCCAGCAGATGTTGGAAGTTGTGAGTCGGCACTCAGACTGTGATGGTTTCTGCACAAAAAGACTGTGGCACACCAACACCCAGTCCATTTTCTGAAGTGACTACCTAAGCCTCGGATAAGAGCTGCCCTCAGTTTTCTTGAGTGGGCGCCCCCTCCCCACCCTTACCCACCCACCACCAGCACCAGGTCCAACCCTTCCAAGTACCCCTTGCAGGTTTCCATAACAACCATGACCCCTGGCACTACACCAATTAGAAAACAATCAGCCTTGAGAGACCAGAATGGAGCAAGCTTGAGAGAGAGAGGGAGGGAGGTATTGTAGCACACGGCTGGAAGATAAGTAGAGAGCAATATCGACAAGAAGAGACATAAAGAAAAAAACGTCTAGAGTGCATTTGTTTCTGATTTCACAAAGAGAAAGAGCACAGTTCCTCCTGACTTAATGAAAATAATAGAGCAGCACAGCATTACGTTTCATTAAGAAATAATACAGCCCCGTGTGGTGGTCTCGCTCGCTGCAGGTTCAGCGGCTGTGCAGGTGTTGGCAGTTTATTTCCTGCCCTGCAGTCTGAACCAAGGAGTTCATTAGGAAACTGAAACTAAACTAAAACTAGATTTCAAACTAAAATAGTTCATTCAAATAAAAATAAAAACTTTGAACTAAATGATCTTTGAAGTGAAATAAAATGCAGCTATAGAGGAAATCTACTTAGTATTAATATCTGTTTATCAGTTTATTTTAAAAAAACAAACAAATAAAACTTGCCTGTTGATGCTTTGATGGATGTGTTTACTGACTGAGATCACTGCTTTCAAACAGCTCTGGACTGATTTTCTTAGATTTTGCTTCTGGCAAATTCTCTCCATATGGAAAAGACAAAAACTAAGACTGAAAATAATAAAAACTAAACAGAAACAAGAAAATCTGCTCTGGAAACAAAACTGAATTAAAAACAAAAAGTCAAATTAAAATAAAAACTGCTAAATTATACAGTAATATTACACTTTCTGAGAATTTCTATTATTGTAACATAATAGCCTGTTCAGTCCATTTCAGTTTTATTTATACAAATCACAACAACATTCAGCTCAAGGTGCTTTCTATTGTAAGGTAGAGCCTACAATAATACATACAGAGAAAAACCCAACAATCATATGACCCCTATGAGCAAGCACTTTGGCGACAGTGGGAAGGAAAAACTCCCTTTTAACAGGAAGAAACCTCCAGCAGAACCAGGCTCAGGGAGGGGCGGGGCCATCTGCTGCGACCGGATGGGGTGAGAGAAGGAAGACGGGGGTTGGTAGTTGTAGTTGTTGTAGTTTCTCACACATAATGCTGTTTGGAGGTCTGCTCTTATATATTTACGCAGCTCATCACATATAATGACGCGCTGGTTTATACACACATTAGTGGAAACAATATACGCTCTCAGGACGTTCAGAGTTGCATTGGTGAAACAGAAAAACAGACACAGCAGGCGCTCGTACAGGAAGAAGTTACAAGCTTTTAGCGTTGCTTGGCTGGTCACTGGAGAAGCTTTCTGTCCTCTGCGTTAATTAATCAGACGTTCTCTCAGCTCGTCGTGTCGCACACAGTCACACTAACAAGAATACATACTCACTGTGTTTAACCTGCACACCTTTTCCTCTCCCTCACTGTTTCTCTTACACACACACAGACACACACACACACACACACACTGCAGGAAGTCGTCAGGGGTGCCAGGTTTGTCTGTATGAATGCTGTTTGCCACATAAATCTCTCCATGTAGGTAATTAGTGTTTGGAGGGCTTTGTGAGCATGCGTGTCTCTGTGCTTTGTTGTGAGTTACATGATTTTAACTAAAAAAACTCTGAATGACCAACTAAGACTCCATAAACCTGTGGGCCTGATTTTCTGCTCGTATTTACGCTGCACTGGAACTCTGGAGTGATGGAACTGTTGGTCAGTGATGGTAATTCAGCATTTTGGTCTTTTATTTTGCTGCAATAGCTTTGGAGCCTCTTCACTTTCTCTCTGCATTGCTTTGCCACTTTGGTGGCTGCCTGCTAGCTGGCAGGGGAATTGCTAACAAAAATATTTTATTTCAGTCAGACAATAAAAAATTGCATTTAATTCCACGTGCACATACAGCACCGTGCAAAAGTCTTGAGTTACTCTTAATCTCACTTTATTTTGCTTCAAGGATCAAAACTTTCTGGTCATGTTTTAAATAATTAAACCAGTTTTGTTTTTTAGGACACGGCTGCTTTTTCTCTTTTTTTCAGTCCAGTCCTTGTAGCTGACCATTTTCACAGAAATGTTTGTTTGTTAAAGTACTTTACACTGACCTGTGAAGTATTCAGAATATATAAGTCACATAACATAAGTATATAAGTATACATAATAGACAATTTAGTAGAATAGTAATTTTGCACCAAACAAGCTGATTCTCAGAGATTTATTAGCTGAAAACTTGGTTTATCCAGGTAAAGTCCGCATCGCCTTAAAAATGTGAGGAAACTGGACAAATGTGGCAGTTCTAAGCTTTCTACAGAGGCTGAGGATTATCTGACAGAGTCGTGTCTTTTATGTCAATCTTATCAGGATTAATGGAATTAAGAAACCAGAAAAGCATCATCAGATTATGATCCACCGTGCAGCACCATCTGGAAAACATCTCGTTTAGTTTTTATGATGATAAAAACCCCAAACACACTGCGGGGTCAGTAAAAGCATACATAGATAGTGTTCCACTCTGTGTTTTTCTATCAGTCGTGGATCATCAGAGCCCGGTCTTCACCATTACCGAAGCAGTGTGGGATCATCCTACAGAGAACAGAACAAGAAGAGCTTTGAATGTCCTTAAAGAAGCCTGGAGAAATATTCCTAAAGATACTCAGAGAAAGAATGCAGGTGGTCATTGTTTGGATATCTTAAAATAAATTACTGCAGCTTTCTCAGCAAAATATGAAGAAATGAGGGCAGGCTCAAGACTTTTGCACAGTATTGCAGGGTCTGTAAACTGTTCTTTCTTACTTTTTATGACTGTTGTCATGGATAGTTTACAGGGAAAGCTAATGTTTGACCAGTGTTTACATGTGAGACTCCAGATACTCTGTAGGTAAAACATAGAAAACCAGATTTTACGACCAACAGTTACTGTGAAAATGATCGCGCATCATCATTTATAATCTTGCTTATAAACTGAAACACACAGTTGGATCCAGGAACCAAGGATTGTTTTAGGATTAAAGGAAATTCAATGAAAGGGGAAGTGGGTTTAAGGACAAAGAGGATGGGAAGAGGGAAGGACGTTAGAAAGAAGAAAGACTGGAATGACTGCCTGCTGCTAAAGGAACAAATTAGCAGAAAGAAAATGTAGGATTCAATTCTGAATATGGGCAAAGGCGAATGTGGAGTAAAGAAAAGGGTAGTGGGTGAATAATAATAAGAGAAGAAATAGGAGATGAGAGAATTAAAAAATTCCACACGAGAAAGCGAATATTGTAGGTGGTCCAAATTTTCAGTCTGAGGGGCCGCAAATAAATGCAGGAATGAGAAAAGTGGATCAACTACTGTAGAGAAAAGGAGAAAAGAGGAGGCAGCGAGGGATTCAGAGGGGAAGAGAGGCTAAGTACATGTTTTGGGAAAATTCAACCAATGAGATGAGGGGAAGTCGGTGGACAAAGAGAGGAGAAGGTCAGTGAGTGTCCGAGGCTACAGGGGCAAATTAGACTGAGAAAAGTAGATGGGAACACAGAAAAAAGTAAAGGATAAGCTGGACTGAGATGCTTGGAGTAGAAAGTGGTGAATGTGAAGAGGACTAAAAGAGAGGAATGAGAAAAGGTTGTGGGGTGAGGGGTAGTAATGGGGAGCAGACGAGAAAAGAGCCCGAGTGTGTGTTTTCTGGACTCAAAGCGTGTGATTCAGCCTGGCTAATAAGGAAAGCTCTCAAGAGGCACTCGTGTGCTCCATCCTTTCCTCCCCCTTGCTCTCTTTCCTTCAATAGACCCTTTCTAGGTCTCTCTTCCCCCTGTTGCACTCTCTTCCTCTCATTTAATGATTTCCGCCTCTCGTATTTGCACAAGTAGTTCTCAATGAAAAATAAATTCCATGCAAAGGACATCCGCCCGCGATAGAGCATGTGCGTGGTAAAAGGACACATGGGCACATGCACGCTTCCTCTCCAAAGGACGAGTGCACGCACGTTCACAGACTCGCTAAACGCTGCTGTTGTTCATTTGTCATATTATTATTCATACGTTGATGGTTTTCCCTGATTTTCATCTGTTGTGTGTCTATAGATGCCTGTGTGCCCTCGGACTGTGTGTTACTGTGTAACAAGACAAAATGTAAATACTGCATGTGCGTGTTTCTGTCATCATACACTCAGTGTGAGCTTTAGTTTTATTTTCTAGCACTAAATTTGGGCCCCTTGACGGAGTAGTGTGCAGACTCACCCAAACCTACTGCAGAATTAATGCAAACATGGACAGGAAGCATTTAAACAACAACACATCTCTTTGTTCTTAATGAATTTTTATGTCTTTAACACATACCTGATTTAAATCCTTCCCATTTGCCCGTCTAGGATGTCAACTTTGCCACCTCTTCCGTCACCGCTGCCTTTCTTTTAGGATGAGGTCGTATGGACCAGATATTGAGAAGCATTTCAGTAAAGTGGCTTTGTGGTGTGGTGGTTTACACATTCGCCTAACAACCAAAGCATCCCCGGGAAGAGACACAAATCCCTGTGGGGTTACGTCAGGAAGAGCATCCAGGGTAAAAGTGTGCCAAATGAAACATGCGGAGCTTCCCGCAGAGCGTCGTGAATCACAGAGCAGCCAAAAGCTGAAAGTGGTGCACAGTGTCAGAGTGTAGGTAGTTTGTGCCTGATGTTTTCCCTCAGAGACCTCGGTTCATTACAGTAGACCTCCATGTTGACAGTGTTACCCGGGGGATGAATTAACAGGGCAAATGCTTGTGGACAAGCTGCTGAGCTTTTGTGTCGCCTTCAGACTCGGACTCTCACGCCACTGTGTGCTTTTGGAGTCATAATCAGAGGACGGTCTTCAGCATGAAAGTCAGATCACACCAAATGCGACGAGGTCGGTGATGAAGCGAGGAAATCACAGAATGCACAGGAACGTGGTGGGAACAGAGCTTGGCTGGGAAACAGCTGGAAGCAGTGCAGAGCTGCACGAGGAGATGTTTATTTATGGCTTCTAAGGCAGGAGTCTGAGAACTTTGTGATCACATTTTTACAGATATTTGAGTCTAATCAGAGACGTTATAAGAGACAGACGTGGCCCCAACAATTCCTGACCTCAGGTACACGTGATGATGCCACGGAGCAAAACTGGAGGTAGACGTTTAACTTCTTAAAATCTTATTTTGGCGTCTCGTAAGAAAATCCTTTAATCGGCTTTGTTTTAGATTTAAATGAAGAAAGAACGTGTAGATCAAGCTTCATAAGGACTCTCTTATAGGCCCGAAGGTCCACCTATGACACACACACACGTAGGCTTGTCTGAATAATGTTATGCCCGACAATATTGAATCTGAACAGTACTCACAGGCTCACTGATTGCCATGACGATTGGATGCCAGCCTTCTCAGCCGCTGTGAGCGTGTCTCTTGCACACGCAGGGATTTAGACAGCTAGTCTGATTGATGTCATGGCAGTCGATAGAGTGCTAATTACTCCTCGTGTGCAGACAGCGCCGTATAAGAAGCAGTGTCATATCCTGTCAGCTGCATTTCAAAAACACATGTCACTTCCTGTTAGGCTGTATGGAAAAAGAAAGAAAGCGAGTAGCCTGACAGCCCGTCTGTGTGCCCGCCCCACATACACAACAGCACCCTGTTCCTCGCTCTTTTCATTCACACACACCTTCACACAACCTCACTTCCTGCCCCTTCCTGTCTTTCTTTTTTCCCCTCTGTGTCCCCTCTGACCCACCTGCCAGCGTTGGTGATCTTTTGTTGTCAAACTTCATTAGTGGAGATGTCAGCTAATTAGAGCGAAGCTTGGGAGATTAGGAGGAAGAAGATGAAGATGAAGAGCGAGACGAGGGAGGGAAATGAAGGCAGGGCAGAGGAGATGGAGAGATTAGGATGGAGTGGGAGGGAAGGAGAGATGGATTGTATCAAGCTACAGATGGAAGTGACAGCAGAGATGATTACCTGCATAAACTGAGGAAGGTGAAACGGGGCAGGTGTGAGAAATAGATTGCTGTGGAGATTTACTGTAGGAAATTAGCCACGGCAACGAGAAATGCAAAAAGAAAATTGAATACATCACAAAAATGTCAAGACGACAGAGCAGATCTATGTTGAAGTCTCATATCCGTGCGAACGAGATGATGGATAATAACTGACACTGATTAAGCTGTTTGGTGGCGTGCAGGTGAGACGGGAACAGCGGAGTGAAGCGAGCTAATGCATCGACCCGGATCCCTTGTTGTGGTCCGGGTTGATCCTTGTAAGACACAGCTGATAACGATCCGGCGCTCTACAACTCGACACCGGGGAGAACACACAGGCGGCACACATGCGTGGACGCGTTGAAAGAAAAAGTCTGCACCTCTATCTCGTCATCGTCAGTCAATAAAAAGCGATATTTTCTCTGTTGTGCTGCTTATCGCCTGCAGTCTGGCAGGTCTTTGCTGAGAGATAATGCGGCTTATTTTTAGGCTGTTTGTTTGTGGGTGCGGGTATTTAAGATACAAAATAATTGCTGTGTAACAAGATGAATTTATCTCATTTGGTGAAACTTTAGTGAGAAGCTTGTTTTCGGGGTTTGAGCCTTATTGCTGCCTAACGCGGCTGAATGGGACGTCGATGATCATTTGGCCGTACGGTGAAAAGCACGAGGCGCTCATCTGTAACTGAGACACGTTTCTTTCTGCAGTGATCTGAAGCAGCAGAGGGATGCAAACTAAAAATAAGAGATTTTTACACGAGCTTCTGGATCAGCTGCAGTTTATGTCTTTAAGCTTTATTGATTTTTTTTTTCATGGCTTTGTGTTTGTGCTAATGAAAGAAAATGCAACAGAAAAAATCTTGGGGTCAGCAGATCTGTGGATGTTTATTTTTATCCTTTTTCATCCAAGAATGCAGCGCTGACAGAATCTGACACACACACACACACACACGTGTCGGGTATTCATATCTCGTGGGGACCTCTAATTGACATGATGCTTTCCCTAGCCTCTTACCCTAACCATGACCCAACTGTAACCCTGTCACTAAAACCACATTTCGAGTGTGAAAAATGCCTTCAAACTTGTGGGGACCAGCATTTTCCTCCCCACAAGTATAGTAAACTTCCAATTTTTGATCCCCACAAAGATATGAACACACTCAGACACACACACACAGACTTTTTTCGTGTCCTTGAGGCCTGGAGTTGCCCACCGCTGCTGTAAAGTATAGCGACATGCATTTTGAGCATTAAACATTAGATTATCTTTAGAGGATTTCAACTTGTATCCACTGGATTTGTCCTGAGTGGACCACCTTACTGCCCCGGCTGCTGTGCTCAACCACGTTTTGGACTTTTACCTTGATTAATCGTGGCACAGATTCAATAAGGTGCTGGAAACATTCCTCGCAGATCATCGTTGATGTTGACGTGATAGCATCACACAGTTTCTGCAGATTCGTGCACATCCATGATGCACATCTCCCGTTCAACCACATTCCAAAGGCAGCCTGTGCAGCTCATACAGGAAACAGGAGACCACACCCCTTGTGGTCGTCTGAGGATGCAGCCCATCTCCTACGAGGCTCGACTTGTTGTGCATTCAGAGATGCTCTTCTGCATATCCTGATAACCTCAGACGATTGTTTGTGAACCCTCAACCCCGTCTACGTACCTAGAAGCATTGAACTGCTTTCATGTGATTGGCTGAGTCGATATTTGCACTGATGAGCAGGTGAGCAGGCGTAACCCAGCATGTACACATGACCCAAGTACACGCCTGACCACAAAACTGCTTTACAGTAAGCTGGGATGCAGAATTTTAGGGATTACAGAAAAAGAAACGGCTTCTTTTATATGAGTCGCGTAAATATTTATAGAGTTTAATGACAAAGACATATTTCTTTACTGTGGACGCTGATATATTTTAGGGAGCATCTCGCCATGTTATTAATGGAACAGCATTCTGAATTATTAATAGCAGCATTATTAACAGCTACGCCGAGTTTCCGATTCTGATTTTAAACATTTATAAAATTATTATTGGCCTGACAGAGCAAGAGCACGAGATTGATCTCCCTGTGCTCTGTGTGTGTGTGTGTTAAGGAGAAAGTAAAGCCTGCTCTTGTGGGCCCGTGCCTTGCTTTACTTAAATATAGATTAATGAAAACAATATATTTTAGTTGAAAATGTGTTTTGGGCACAGTCTTGTCTACGGTGTGGTGAACGAGCACATAGCAGAGCTGTGCTGCAGTATGAGCCGCTGTCACATGACGTGGGCGTGTTCATGGTTAATGACCGCGCCGTAGTTAAACAGTGAAGTCATTCCAGTCTGCGCTCTTAATGGCTCACTCGTTTCTCCACAGCTGATCAATAGCTCCTTCAGGTCCTCTGTCTGTGGTTGCGAGCTGTTTGCATACATGTGTGTTTGTCACACTTATTATTTATTCTTCAGCCTGTCCTCTTCCTTTTATGCAGGGTCATAAATCACATGAAGTTCCTGTTTGCTTGTGTGTGTGTGTGTGTGTCTGCAGACAGAAACAAATGCTTTGCTCATTCATTGCACATAATTTTTCCTCAGGCCCTCCGTCAATAAAAAGAGCATAAGGTGAGGGACATGGATATATTTGGTGTGTGTGTCATCTGAGTGATGTTAGCTGGTTAGCTACGTATACGTCCAGGGTACATATACCTGCGCCTCTCTATATTTCCTCCAGTTCCTCCTCTTCTTCACAGGAGCACATGCACTCACGTATGGTTGGACAGATTGATCAAAGAGTGGAGGATAAGTGATGATCTGCCGGGCTCTGTGAGGTTTTTTTGCTGCCTGGAATCATATATGACCTTCAGGAAGCTGAATCCTGTCAACATAAAATACACTTTTAACATTGTAGGATATGTTTATGTGATAAAATACATGCTTCAACTCATAAAAGAGAACTGTAAACATTTATTTGAGAGAAGATGATGATGTTTTCCCTCTCAGTGATGAGGAGGTCTAGACTGTAAAACGTGTTTTGCTTGGTCATCAGGTGCAGTTGGCATCTCTGTTCGCTTCTCTTCTTTCACTTCCAAATGTACTCATTTAACAGTGGATGTTATGGTACCTGCTGACACAGCGTTCTTTCACATTTAGGATAGAGTATCAAGTAGAAACACTCCTACGCGCACACACACACACACACACACACAGACTAGATTGTGTGTCACTCTAATGCATCCTCCTCTGCTGTACATCAGTGCAGCTTTTTAGCATAGTCTCTCCAGTGTCTCCGGTAAACTGATAAATGACTGACTAATGACTGCATTTAGTGTGCTGGGGATTTGTTTTCTGTTAGAGGTGGACACTGAAGATTTCATCATTACACAAATATCCAGAAAGTTACTCCGACCACTTACGGCGTTACCGCAGATCTTTAATTGGCTCGTTTTTTTTTTAGGGTTTGCTTAAATCGAATTTGTTCGTCACATCAGATCTTTAGCAGAGACTGTCAGTTGGATCTGCTCAGACTTGTACATGAGACATACAGTACGGTGCAAAAGTCTTGAGCCACCCATCATTCTTTGAAGCCAAACTTTCTAAGCTTTTCTTTTAGATGTGGCTTATTTTTCTCTCATTTTCAGTCCAGTCCTTGTACCTGACCATGTTCAGAGGAGTGTTTTTGGTTGTTAAGCCACTTAACACTGACCTGCAAGTTGTTCAGCCATAGCAAGGCTCCTAACTGAGGGATGAACAGACAAATCAGCAAATTACCAGTTTTAAATTAAACCTTTAGGCAGCCGAAAACATAGAATTTGTTCTCATTTTTTTAGCTGAATCTATGAAAGATGTCAGAGAGCTGTTAACAGTAAACTTGACATCTCTCAGCATGGTGTGCAGTGTGTTTAAAAAAAAAAACTGAAGAAACTGGACAAATGTTGGACAAATGAAGAGGTGACAGGCCTAAAAGCTGTCTGCAGCTGAAAGTCACATCCTTAAGAATTAGTAAAAACACAAAAAGACGCGAGATGGAGCTGGGAGATGCATCTGGACCTTGAGTTAATCCTATAAATGATTATCAAAAAATGATCTCAGTGGAAGGTGACTGTCAAGGCCTTACTGAGTGACAAAAGAGAGAGAGGTGCAGCGGTGGAGGCTCTGTCATGGCTCGAGCTGCGTTTTTGTCAGTTGTGTTGACGATCTTGTTAAAACTGATTACCAGCACAGAAAAGTACTACCAAATTTGAATCCACCATGTAATACTCGCTAGAAAGCATCTGCCATCCCGAAAGCACACCTGGATAGAAAAACACACCTCAGCATCAGTGAAGCAGCGTGGGTCATCCTACAGAGAACAGAACAAAAGGCTGAAACAGAAGGAGCACGAGTGGAGAGAGTTCAGGCTGCGTAAAGAATAAAGGTGGTCATACCAAATATTGGCAGCACATTCTGTTTTTTGCCTTGTATATCTTATTTTCATGTATGTTTACATGAGTAAATTAGGAAAATACGATAAAATGAGGTGGCTCAACACTTTTGCACAGTATGATATCACAGATTTATGAAGAGCTGCACCATTTAAACCACCTAAATATTTTATCTTATAAAAAATATAGCTTTGAATTAAGATTGCAGCAGTGACCTTGTTTTTCATTTGCCGTTAGAGGCCCTCTCAGTGTCGGCTGAAATTACCTCCTGAACAATGGTTATTATTACTTTCTTTCCAGGAATTAGATCACTTAGGCCACCTCTTTTCTTCTTTGCCTGCCAGCCAGACTGTCAGCGACCAACTGCAACAAACCTGATATGTGAATAAAAATATACCTGCACCTGCATTTCAAAGACGTTTCATGAACAAGCATCTGGCTTTGGGCTTTTTTCTCTCCATCTGTGTGCGTGAGTGCTGCTGGTTGAGACACATCAAAAAGGAACAGATGTCATTTGTTAATCTGAATGCAGCCATGGCCATGAAACCCACAGAAACTGATGGAAACTTGTGGTCATGGAGCTCATTTCTCATAATCATTTCTCACTAAAAGTGCATTGAAATTTTTTTCTTTCCATGCTATATTTTTTTACTCGAGTCATTCTGGTCATGTGCACGCATTCGTTTAGAATGTATTTTTTATATTATCAAATTATTTTGGAAAGTGTATAAACTATTTAAACCTGCATAACTGTCTTTGCATTAGAACCTAACACATATAAAGAGAATTCTGGACCATAGCTTCATACAGCCATTGAATAATTGAGGTTATTTAATAGAAAAAAGGAGTTATTGCAATTGTGTGTAATTACATCTTCCGACAAACTGATGAATTCTTAGAAAAATGCATAAACATGATCATTCATTTATTATTGTTTGCAGTTTAGACATGCTAAACAAGAACAGCTGGTTATAAGCTAGGATTTTGTTAGCTAATGTTAGGCTGGGGTGTCAACATTACTCTGATAAACAGTTTGCGACATTTTCACATTGAATGAGTGTCAGACTTCAACAGTGTTACATTAACTTCAGAGAAAGTATCACTAACAGCAGCTAACAGTGGCTAACAGCAGCAAAGAGAGGTTAACAGTAGTGATGTGTCGGTCGCGAACGAAACAGCTCTTAGAGCCGGATCTTTGAAGTGAACGACGCGAGCCGTGGGGTTTTTTTTTCTTTCTCTCACCCTCTCTCTCGCTTCACTCCGCATGCGAGCCTTGCGCTTTGCGCTGGGCAGAGGGGGGAGGGGTGGTAGTTACACTCGCAGTAGCACAGGAACAGAGCGGGAGGGAGAGAGAGAGAAAGAGAGCCAGGGACAACAACGTCACATTAGAAAGTTATAGTAATCACCCACAACTATTTTCAGTTGCAGATGATAAAGGATTCAGAAGGTTTATTCATGCAGGTCCATATGACAGAGAATATGCATGTTCTTTTTGTTTTCATATTTTAATTTATATTTAATTGTGTTGTGGTTTGCAGTGTTTTGTGTTGTTTCACTTTAAATTTGTTTAAAAGGAAAAAGCTGAAAATTTAAATAGTTAAAAGTTGAAATGTGAATAGTTGATTTTTGTATTATATGATTTATTTATTACATTTTATGTGGAGTGAATAAATAAAAGTATGTTTACGGTGGCCCCTAAAGACAAAGCACGTACAAACTCCAAAACATGTAAAAACTCCAAAACACGTAAAAACTCAAAAGCACGTACAAAGTCCAAAACACGTACAAAACACAACAGAAGTGCTCCAGGATGCTAGGGGCAGTGTTGAGCTTTTGTTACCTAGTGGCTACACAACCCAGCAAGTACCAACGACCGGATCTGTTGTGTGGTAATAACAGGTAAATGAATTTTTTTTTTAATTATTTGAATATATATATAAGTGCTTGTGTATAAATACACAAACAATACACATATGCTTTCAATTGTGCAATTTAAGTGATCTAGGTAGTTCTGTTTTGGAAGGTCAATTAACACTAGAAATGTGTTTTGGAATTTGTATGTGTTTTGTCTCTAGGGGCCACCGCATATATTTATATATAAACATATATAAATAAAACCACTTTTTTACATTAGTAATTCCTTTTGCCATAATTTTATATTGTTTTTAAAAAGAAATTAATTAAAGCAACAAAACAACCTGAAGAACCGGTTCGGAGCCGAAAGGCTCTTTTTAGTGAGTCGAGCCAAAAGAGCCGGTTCTCTAAAAATCCCATTGCTAGTTAACAGCAGCTAACAGTGGCTAACAGCAGCTAACAGGGGCTATCAGCAGCTAACAGAGGCTAACAGATGCTAACAGGGGCTATCAGCAGCTAACAGAGGCTAAATGTAATACTACTGGCAGATCAGCATATCCTTACCAACTCATCAATGTGTGGCTGTCATCGGTCAGGACTGAGCTTCTCTGGCTCATATTTGACTCCTTCATTAAGTTTTCCAGAGTAAATAAAGCTGGACGTTTCTCTTTGATAGAACAGAACTCAGTTCACTGCAACTGGTGACTTTACTGGTTTCAATGGTAAGAAATGTACCCAGTGAAACACAGAAGCAGTTTACTGTATAAATTCCATTCTGTTAACATCATTCATCACCAGCACTTTGTATGTCACATGGTTATGAAATCACACTAACTGTTTTTTGACTAAGAAGAAATGTTACACTTCTAGTACAGTGCTTCTGGTATTTGCTGTGTTGTAATTCTGTTTTTCCCACTCCGGCATCATCACTGTGGAATTTATTCCTGCCTCTGTGTCTGGACATATAAGGTCATAATTCTTACTTTTTAATCTGTTTTTCTTAGCTGCGTCAGAAGACAATGGCTCATTGACGGGCTGATCTGAAAGGGCAGACAGCCGAGCAATGATTAGTCCGAAAGAAGTCTACAAAAGCATTCTTTTAAAATAAACATGCAGCATGTATACTTTCAGGGGTGCTTAATATTTAGTTTGTGCAATTATGAGAATATTTGAGATTTCTCACCTGGTTCAAAACCTAAAATGAGAAAATCCCAGTAAGCTAGAATAAGCAGTTTGAAGCAGAGCTTTACAGAAGCACACATACTGAAATGTAGACGGGACCAGAATCCATGCATGATCTCCCAGGTTTTGTTCAAAGGAAGCCTTGAGGTGAATGTGAGTGTGCTGCTATTTTTCGGACTTTTTAGAAATCACCTGATTTTGCATCAGTGCTGGTTTTTTCTCCTCGTACCATTTCAGTTCATGAAATTGCAAATTGTAGTCCTAATGGTGCATATGGGTACATATGTGTATGATATGACTTTCTGTATTTCCATTACGCACGAGTGAGTGAGTCTGTGTGTGTGTGCCTGAGCCCAGAGTTCGGTGTTGATATGCTGCATATTTCCTGTGCTGACAGAGAGAAAGCATATTCATAAAATGATTGATGTTTTTGTTTTTGCAAGAGAAAAATAAAAAAAGATGGAAAAACAGATACAGATGTAGAAAGTGACAAAGATCAAAATATTGGTCCTTGGAAGTGTGCTCACAGAAACTGAAGATATGCTTGCATGTACCCAGCTGGCTCTGTCTAATTTCTCTGTGACGCTGACCCGTTCTAGTGGACTCACTTTCAGTCAGGGAAGAAAATTGTTTGGTCGCAGGAAGAAAAGTAACTCAAAGGACGTGGCCACACCGAGGTCCCACTCATAGCTTGTTACAGATGCCTGGCCAAGACTGTATTAACTCATCGTAACAGTTTACACAAATAGGCTTAACCGTATGAACGTTATTTTAACCAAAACCGTTAACTTTTCCAAATCTCAACAAAGTAAAATATGTCATTCATCAGTGCAGACGTCTAAGATCGCACCGCCTTAATCAGTGTGTTGCACACACATCATTGCTTGCTGGCTAGCCCCTGTGCTTCGTGGATAGTGAAATGTGAGATCAAAAAATGTGGGGTGGCTGTATCTCAGGTGGTAACCACCGGCTACTAACCGGAATCACCCGGTGGTTGGTGGTTCGATCCCAGTCTCCTCCAGTCTGCATGGGCAAGATACTAACCCCATGTTCCTCTCCGATGCATCCATCAGAGTGTGAATGTGTATGAATGTTAGATAGGGAGCACTTAACAGCCTGTGTGAATGGGTGAATGAATTCGTTGTGTAAAGCGCTGAGTGCTCAGATAGAGTAGAAAAGCGCTGTATAAGAACCAGTCCATTTACTATTTACCATCAAGGGGGTAAAGAACCATCTCAAGGTGATAAGCAACCACGTATCCCCGGCCAACCTCAACTGTGACTTTTTATTTGACGAATTTAAGAAATCCAATGTAGCCAATTAAAACTGCCCCTCAGCCTAAATCCACAGTGTCCTTGTTGTTGCAGCACATGTAGCATCCCCTTGGATTTTCCCTTTTCTGCTACAGGTTAACGTGTGAATGCTTGTCAGTGCTGTATTTCTCTCCAGTGTAACAGTGTCAAATCTCATTTTCTCAGCTGAGATTAAATTAAATTAATATTGTACTTGTAGCCAGACTAGAGGACCAGGGTCATCTTTGGTCAGGGGGTCAAGTTTTCATTTAGGATGGTGTGTTTTTCCTCATTGATCATCAGGACGGCCATCTGATGATGACAATGTCTTTATCTTGTCTTCCTTCTCTCACCCCACCCGGTCGCAGCAGATGGCTGGTCACCACAGTGCTTGCTCATAGGGGTCATATGATTGTTGGCTTTCTCTTTGTATGTATTTGTGGTGGAATTAAGGCACAATGGGACCACAGATCTGCGTTTTGAGCCATCTTTATTCACCTTTGTCACACCACCACAACAACCCCCGAGTCCCCGTGTTTTAACACGGTAGGCGTGGTTTGCGATGCCGTGCAGGTGCGTCCACGCGGCACCGCAAACCACGCCCCACCACAGTATTATTGTATGATCTACCTTACAGTATAAACCAACTGTTGGCGCTATATAAATAACATTGACCTAAATTAAACAGGCTATTGTGTTACATAATGGAAATTCTGAGAAAGTGTAATAACTGTATAATTCAGCAGTTTGTGCCTGAGGACATCAAAATGAACAGAAAACAGTTCTTATAGTTTTGTATGTTATAATTAGTTTTTATTTTATTTTGACTTTTTGTTTTTAATTCAGTGTTGTTCAGTTTTGTTTCCAGAGCAGATTTTCTTGTTTCTGCTTAGTTTTTATTATTTTCAGTCTTAGATTTAGTTTTTTCCATATGGAGAGAATTTGTCA